>NW_025848319.1:34631-75152 GCF_002878395.1 Capsicum annuum | reverse complement strand
TTCTTCTACATTTGAATATTTATGATTCATGCATCAAGACTTTTGATATAACTTTCTTATCCTAACTTTTCTCCATTACTTTTTTTATGGCCACATAGAGATGATGAATGACTTTTAGAACTTTAAGGGATCATTTGGTAGAGTGTATTAAAAAATATAATTCATGCATTAGATTTATGTACTATTAGGGGTTGCTTGGTAAAGTGTATAAGATTAATGCTAAATAAGGTGTGTTAGTAATGCTTGTATTACTAATGAAAGCATTAGTAATGTTGATATTAGTTACACAGACATTATTTTTTATACATTGTTTGGTTCAATGTATTAAAGATAATATGTATTTATATAATTTTTGTAAAAAAATGTTTGTTTACCAAATTACCCTTCCTTAAACCTTCATTATCTTCACAACTTCACCAAACCAGGCTATATCCATAAGAACATCAACAGTAGATGCTTAACAACACATCATCTAATGTTATATTTTTGGAATGATCATTTCCTAGTATTCAGCAAATGGTAATAAATATCCAAAACAACTTAAATAACAACAAATCACATGTAGATTTCTAAAGATGTTAACACATACTATCCAAAACAGTTTTCTGTTTCTTTTAATGTTCTGGAATTAACATATCAGAATCTTACATGGAGAAAAACATTGGTGCCAGTTCTGTTAACTAGTGAGGCTCCATAGCTGTCACACACTGCATGTACTCATTTGTCATCAAGATCGCCTCATGATAAACCACGTAATCAGGAATGTAACCTAATCTATAGAGAGCACTTGTAGGATACAGGTTACAAGGCATCTTAGTCCTATAATTAACACATTCCCAAATACCCTTCAGCATAGCTGCATTATGAAAGTACAAAGAGAGAGAGCAATTTTTAATATGGGGGGAAGGAACAGAGAGTCTGATACGGTGGGAAAATAGGGTGGGAAAAAATTTAAGGGGAAATAATGTCATTTAATAAATTAATACATGTGTTGAAAGTCTTGCATTACTAATACATAGAAAAAGGTATGTATTACTTATAAACTCTTCAATACACAATACAGTGTATAATTAATACAAGTATTAATTATGCATGGTAAAAAATATGATACCAAACAAGGTATTATTAATGCTCATTAATTAATGTATGCATTAGTTTTTCAATACACTTTACCAAAACACCCCTTAGTATCTTATTTGGTACATTTTTTAAGCCTATGTATGACTAATATTTGTATTAGTTATACATTCTATTATGTATTGAAGAGTGTATTAATAATACTGATATTTTCTATATATTGGTAGTACAAAGCATTTCAATACATGTATTAACTTGGTTAATGTCATTATTACCCTATCAAAATATTTATCAGTTTTTTTCTACCATTTTTATATTTTTCAATTCATTTTCCCACCATATTATGTGTAAAAATTGGCTTTGTTAGTAATGACTTGAAAATTTGATGAAATATGTGAAATTTATAATTATTTTATGATTTTGACTATTTTAACCTTTTTGTAGTTGCATTATGGTATTTTTGAGGTGTGGGGGTGATTGGCATGGTTCCCGATGCATTTTGGTACTAGTTATGCGAATTATGATTTTTGGTGTCTTCGAGAGCCATATTTTGGACTTATATAGGTATCTTTTGATCCATGCAATGGATGAATAAATGGACTCTTCCAACAGCTCTAAAATATCTATTTTAGGCTAGGTAGACCTTTGGTTCGGGTACCGATGCACCCGAGCTCATTTCGACCTATTGGTCGGAAACTTGAAAAATTAGAAATATGAGTCTGAGACCCATATTTGGTTGAAATAACCTCGGATAGAAAATTTGACTATGCCAGAAGCTCTGAAATGTCAGTTTTAGGGTGGTAATATGCTTGGGGTAATTTTACGACTTTTAAATCTTATTTTCCTCAATTTGGAAAACTGTGATTTCAGAATTCAGGGGTCATTTCTGTGAAAACAACAATTTTTTTGGAAATACGACTTTGTCAACGCATTCAAAACATTGAATTTAGTGTGGTTGAATAGTTTGTTTGCATATATCATACTTTGAATGAGTCCTGGGCATCCCGTCGAAGTCCGAGTTGGACTTAAAAAATAACTTTTTTAATAGTTGGTGTAGAAAAATCTGCACTATTAAAGGAGCGTTTTGGACCAATTTTGCTTATTTTTCATCTTGTCTCTTGAGTGTTAAACCCTAAAATAGTGTGAAAGCTTAAAAGTGAAGCTTGTCGCTTGATTCTATTACAAATTTAGATAAGAATTCACCATTTTCTTAGTAATTTCTTGATTAATTTTCAAAATTCCAAGAAACTTAGGGCTTGATTTTAAACCCCAATTTCACTCCTTTTCACTTGAATATTAGTTTAATCTTATAATTACTAGTTTTTCAATAATTTAACCTTCAAAATAACTTCAATTCTTGATTTTAGCACAGAATTCAAAGATGTTACTCGGCAAAGCTTAAAAGTGGATTTTCTTCAATTTGAACCTCATTTTTTACTTGGTTTGACTTGGATTCAGCTGTATATTTCTAAAAATATGGGGAACACATTTTTTTAATAAAGTTCTATTTTTTCCCTTCTTTTATGAAAACTCATTTCAGGGGATCCGTTTTGACCCCGAACCAAAAGTAGTCAATATGGATATTGTTGTCTTTATTTTGACACGTAGATTTTATATTTATTAGTTTTAGTTAATTTTGGGATTGTTCGTGAGAATTAAGGCTTTGGGTTTGAAGTGTAGCGGACCGATTTCAACATTTAAAGTATTTTATGACTTAACTCTTTCAGACTGGGCTGGGTAGTAAATAATGGTACAAAATGCATATTAAGAGTGGGAACTAATCATGAAAAATTGCTATGTGTTGTTCCCATGGGGGCACCTATATGTGACATAATTATTAAAATTAAGATATTATGAGATACGTGTGACCGTGTGAGGTCCTATGTGATATTGATAGCCTCAAATACATGTGAATAATTGTGTTATATTATTGAAATGCCTAATATGGTATCATTGGTGTATTGTAATACATTCGCACTTGTTGGTATACGAAATCTATGAAAAACTCATGGATGGTAGAATTAATAAGTGAATATTGGCTCATATGATTGTGGAAATGCAATATTATGATTGGGTATGAAAATACCCCATGTGGTTGGTTGTAGAAATACTCATTATGATGGGTCGTGAACATTGAATTGTCATTCTTATGGCATCATACACATAATTTCACTTTTTTGTTGTATGTTTTATATATACTTATTGTTGTTGTTGTTGTTTTTCATACTTTATTTATGTCTTATGTGCTTTGGAAATACTGTAAATACTGGAAACACCAAAGATACTGAAAATACTAGAAATACTGAGAATTCTGGAAACACTGGGAACATCAAATTTTATAAACCTCCACGAGGCATGTACCGAGAAGAAAATATTGATATAAGGATTGTATATGGGTTTACGAACCCTTCATAGGTGCCACATCAGGAGGCTTGCCTCTATGGGTGTATATCGAGATTGTCTAATGATCCCGGAGGTTGTGCAATGACCTCGTGCATCATCATCATTTTCATCATCACACATAGTGCACTTGCTTTACTATGTTATGTTGTGCTTGTATTACCATATTAACTTGTCCTATGTCTATTTATTTTATATCTTGACTTGTTAATGTCTAATTGGTCTATCTTTCTTTATATGTACTTGATGATCTTGAGTATACATGTTCCTCTTTGGTCTACTTGTATGTAATATTATGTGTATTTGTATCCATATCTGGTGTGTTATTGTATTATGTATGGATAATATAGAACTATTAGTGTAAGCGGTGTGGGCTATCGTTGTGGCATATTTTCTGATTGTAAGTGACGTGCGCTTAGTGTATATTTTGTATGCTTTATTTACTACTTTGCTTGGTCAGCCTATGATACCTACTGAGTACAAGTGGACCGTACTCATGCCTTTTGAGCCCTTTTGGTGCAGGTCCTAGCTCAAGTGCACCTCAAATTGGTTGATTTTGGGCGTCATTAGATTACTCAAGGATGAGGTTGGACATTCCTACATTCAGATTTCGCCTTTATCTTTCCTTATTAGTTATGTCTCTATTAGTATTCAGAGACATCAATTGTTTTTTTATGATTACCTTCCTATGTATTCAACTTATGGATCATATTAGAAGTTCTTACACTATTGACACCTGGTTTAGGGAATGTATGATATTTGGGTATGTTCTTTCCGTATTTTTATAATTACTTGTATGGTTTGGCTTCATTCTAGAAGCCTTACCTTGGGGTATTTTATTTTTTTATTTTTATATTAGTTTGGGTGATAGGCTTACTGGTCAAGGTACGCCGCTATAAGTGTCATCATGACCCTTATTTTTTGGTCTGATAAGTAGGTATCAGAGCCAGGTTTTATTGGTCTCAATGGTTTAAGAATGGGATGTCTAATAGAGTCTTGTAGATCGGTACGTAGATGTTCATATCTATCTTTGAGAGGCTATAGAATGTATTTAGGAAAACTTCCCTTATTTTATTTCTTATTAGGTGAATTTCTTATATACCTTAAGTTCTAAGTTATGTTTTACTCTTTCTGGGAAGATGATGTTGACTAGGACCTGTGAGGTTAAAGATGCAAAGCCTTCTCCTAGAGGACGAGCCTCGAGTCATAGATGGGTCCATGGATCAACCCCATCTAGGAGGAGTGCTAGGGGACTCTCCCCTAAGCCTCGTGTTAGCTACTTCTCAAATTGTTATGTTTGGGGCATTATTCCAGAGTATAGAGGACTAGGTACGGATGCAAGGATCTATTCCTCAGGTGTCTTCAGAAGGTGCCAAGAAGGTGCACTATTTTGGTAAGTTTAGAGGTCATACTTCTTGAAGTAAAGATTTTATAGGTTATTATGGGTATTCTAGTTTGATAGTGTAGGGTATCCATCAAGGCAAGTTTAGTGCTTGCTATGTATGTGCTGAGACTGGCCATATGGCCAACAATTATTACCGCTGGGTGATTTGGGCTATTTCTATTCCAGCTATGAAGGGTAGGAGTGCTACCAGATGTGTGAGAGAAAGAGGTAGTAGAGTGTATAAGGGTGGTCATGGAGCCACCTAGGCAGTTGGTAGTTGTGGGGCCACCCAGGCAGCTGGTGGTCGTAGTCAGTATTATGCTATACCAGACAGGCCTAAGGCAGAGGCTTCTGATGTTATGATTATAAGTATTATCCCTGTTTGTTTCAGACCTACATCTGTAGTATTTGATCCCAAATTGACCTTCTCTTATGTGTCTTTGTATTTTATTTTGGGTATTAATTCTATTAATGAGACTTTTGCTATGCCTATTTATGTATTTACCCAGGTAAGTGATTCTTTAATGGTGGATCAGGTGCACTGATCTTATGTTGTGACTTTTGCCTGGTATGAGACTTTGGTAAACTTGCTTGTGTTAGATATGATCGATTTTGATGTTATTTTGCGTATGGATTGGTTGGCTCCTTATCATGCTGTCCTAGATTATTTTACTAATACTGTGACTTTAGATTTGTCGGGTATGCCAAGGATAGTTTGGAAGGGTGCACTTCATTTGGTTCCTAAGAGGGTTATCTCTTATGTTCAGGCTTGTTGATTAGTTGAGCAAGGATATTTAGCTTATTTGGCTCATATTCATAATAGTAGTGTTGTTTTACCTCCGTCCTTAGATTTTATCTGTGTTGTTCATGAGTTTACAGATGTGTTTTATATGGATTTACTTGGTATACCTCTAGATCGTGATATTGATTTTTCTATTGATGTTGAGATAGGCATCAAGCCTATTCTATTTCTCCTTATAGGATGGCCCTAACAGAGTTGAAGGAACTAAAGGATCAGTTGTAGGAGTTATTGGATAAGGGATTTATCTAACCTAGTGTTTCACCTTGGGGTGCACCTGTCATGTTTTTTAAGAAAAAGGATGGGTCTATGTAGATATGTATTGATTATCGACGGTTGAATAAGGTGACGATTAAGAATAAGTATCCTCTTTCTTATATTGATGATTTATTTGATCAACTTTAGGGTGCTACAGTGTTTTTGAAGATTGATTTGAGGTTTGAATATCACCAGTTGAGGATTAGAGCTTTGGATATTCCAAAGATAGCTTTTAGAACTCGATATAGCCATTATGAATTCTTGGTCATGTTCTTTGGGTTGACCAGTGCCCCACCTGCATTCATGGAGTTGATGAACCAGGTGTTTCTACTATATCTCAACTCTTTTGTTATTATATTTATAGATGATATCTTGGTATATTTCAAAAATTAGGCTGATCATGAGGAGTATTTGAGAATTGTGCTTCAGAGATTGAGGGATGGGAAGTTGTATATGAAGTTCTCTAAGTGCGAGTTTTGGTTGGAGTCTGTTTCTTTCTTGGGTCATGTGGTGACTAAAGAAGGATTATAGTTGATCCAACTAAGATTGCAGCAGTTTGTGATTTAGACTAGACTTACTTCTCCACGAGATTCAGAGTTTTATTGGCTTAGCCAGGTATTATCGACTTTTTTTAGGGTTCTCTTCTATTATAGCTCCTTTGACTAAGTTGACTCAGAAGAAGACTTCCTTCCAGTGGTCTGATTCTTGTGAGGAGAGCTTTCAAAAGCTCAAGGATTTGTTGACTTTAGCTCCTATATTGGCTTTGCCCAAGGAGGGAGTGGGCTTTATTGTGTTTTGTGATGCTTCAGATGTTGGATTCGGTGTTGTGTTAATGCAAGAGGGTAAGGTGATTGCTTATGCATCTCATCAGTTGAAGCCTCCTGAGAAGAATTATCCTACCCATAATTTGAAGTTGTGTGCAGTAGTGTTTGCCTTGAAGTTGTGGAGGCACTACTTGTATAGAGTTCATTGTGAGATCTTGTAGCCTTCAATACTTCTTGACCTAGCTATATCTTAATATGAGGCAACACCATTAGCTTAAGTTACTTAAGGATTATGACTTGACTATTCTTTACCATCTGGGCAAGGCTAATGTGGTTGTAGATGCCTTGAGTCAGAAGTCGACTAGCATGGGTAGCTTGGCACATCTTTTGACCCAGGAGAGGCCTTTAGCCTTAAAGGTTTAGTCTTTAGCTAACCAGATTGTTAGGCTTGATATTTTGACACCTAGGTGTATTTTGGCCTTTGTGGAGGCCAGGTCTCATTTGATGGAACAGTTTTGAGCGCACAATTTGATGATGTTAGATTGAAGTTGATTCGAGGAGTGGCGAGGCTAAGAAAGCTTCACTTGATTTGAATATATTTTTTAGGATTGGGGGATGAGCTTGCGTGTCAAGAGTGGGTGATTAGATTAGGTAGATCTTAGATGAGGCCCGTTTCAGATATTTTATCCATCCAAGTGTGACTAAGATGTATCGTGACTTCAGAAAACACTATCGATAGGGTGATATAAGGTGAGATATAGCATATTTTATGGCTCGTTGCCTATGTTGTCAGTAGGTGAAGGCTGAGCATATGATACCTGATGGTTTGCTTCAAAGGTTACCCATTCCTGAGTGGAAGTGGGAATGAATCACTATGGACTTTGTGACTGGGTTGCCTCATACTTCTCATGGTTATGACAGTTTGTGGGTCATTTTGGGTCGATTGACCAAGTTAGCTCATTTTATTCTAGTTTAGGTTTTCTTCAGTGCTAAAAGGGTGGCCCATATTTATATTTGCGAGATTGTGCATCTGAATGGTGTGCTGGGTTTATTATATCAGATTGTGGTTCAGTATTCACATCTCACTTTTAGAAGAATTTTCAGGATAGACTTTGAGTGGCCCAGAGTAAACACAAGTGCTATGAGGATCGTAGACTTTATGCCTTGAGATTTGGTGTTGGTAATTATGTTTTCCTTTGAGTTTCACCCATGAAGGGTGTGATGAGGTTTGGGAAGAGGGGAAAGCTTAGCCCTAGGTATATTGGTCCATTTGAGATTCTTCGGACAGTTGGTGATGTGGCCTATGAGTTGGCCTTGTCCCCATATTTATCAGTTGTTCATCCAGTTTTTCATGTCTCTATGCTTCACCACTATTTCCTAATGAGTCTTATGGCATTCGTTGAGAGTCAATTCAATTAGATGAGTGGTTATCCTTTGTTGAGGAACCGATCTTTATTTTGGCTAGGGTTGTTAGGCGGTTGTTCTCTAGAGTTATCCCTGTGGTTAAGGTTTAGTGTTGACATTGACCTATGGATGAATCTACTTGGGAGAACGAGTCTAATATGCATAGTTCCTACCCCCAACTCTTCATTGATTCAGGTATTTCTTTGCCTTAGTTCGAGGATGAACTCAATTTTTAGTGGTTGATGATGTGACGACCTAAAAATTTGATGAAATATGTGAAATTTGTGTGATTTGACTATTTTACCCCTCCCCTTAGTTGCATTATGGTATTTTTGGGGTGTGGGGGAGATTGGGATGATTCTCGATGCATTTTGGTACTATTTAAGCGATATTGTGATTTTTGGTGGCTTCGAGAGCCTTATTTTGAATTTATATGAATATCTTTTGATCCGTCCGATCGATGGCTTAACGAACTACCCGAGCAGCTCTGAAATATCAATTTTAGCCCTGGTAGACCTTTAGTTTGGGTACAATGCACCCGAGCTCATTTTGACCCATTGGTTGGAAAGTTGAAAAATTAAAAACATGAGTATTGGACCTACATTTGGTCAAAAAGACCTGGGATGGAAAATCCAACTGTGTCAGCATCTCTAAAATATCGATTTTTGGGTGGTAATGTGATTGGTGTGATTTTACGACTTTCAAATCTTATTTAGACCCTCGATTTGGAAAATTGTGATTTCAAGTTTTGGGGGTTAACTCTGTGAAAATGATGTTTTTTAGAAAATACGACTTGGCCAACACATCCAAAACATCGAATTTAGTGTGGCTGCATAGTTTGTTTTCATATAACAGACTTCAAACAAATCCCGGGCACTCCGTTGAAGTCCGGGTTGGACTTAAAAAATAGTTTTTTTCAATAGCTGGTGCAGAAAAATCTACACTATTAAAGCAAATTTTTGGGCCTATTTTACTCATTTTCATCTTTCCTCTTGAGAGTTAAACCTTAAAATAGTGTGAGAACTTAAAAGTGAAACTTGTGAGAGCTTGGGAAGCTAGATTAACACCTATTTCTTGATTCTATAATGGATTTAAGGTAAGAATTCACCCTTTTCTTAGTAGTTTCTTGATTAATTTCTCAAAACTTCCAAATCTTAGGGCTTGATTTTAAACCTAATTTCACTCCTTTTCACTTGATTAATGTTTTAATCTCATAATTACTAGTTTTTCATTAATTTAACCTTCAAAACAACTTCGATTCTTGATTTTAATGTGGAATTCAAAGATTTTACCCGATAAAGCTTAAAAATGAATTTCTTTGATTTGAACCTTATTTTTGACTAAATTTGACTTGAGTTTTTAGCTCTGGATTTCTAATAATATGGGAAACATGTTTTTGTAATATTCTGATTTTGCCCTTCTTTCTTGGAAACCCATTTTGGGGGTCCATTCTGATTTCGAACAAAAAATAATCAATATGGATATCATTGGCTTTGTTTTAATGTATATATTTTATATTTCTTGATTTTAGTAGATTTTGAGATCGTTCATAAGAAGTAAGGCTTTGAGTTTGAAATGTAGCAGACCGATTTTGACATTGGAGGTAGGTTATGGCTTAACTGTCTTAGACTGGGATGGGTAGTGAATGGTGGTGCAAAATGCATGTTAAGGGTGGGAATTAATTATGAGAAATAGATATCTATGTGTTATGCCCCTGTGGGCGCCTATATGTGACGTAATTATTGAAATTGAGATATTATGTGATATGTGTGACTGTGTGGGTTCCTATGTGATATTGATACCCTTGAATACATGTGAATAATTTTATATGTTTTTGAAATGCCTAATTTGGTACCATTGGTGTATTATGATATGTTCGCACTTGTTGTCATATGAAACATATGAAAAATTCATGGATGGTGGAATTAATGAGTGGATATTAGCTCACGTGGTTATGAAAATGTATTATTATGATTAGTTGTGGAAATACCAAATTCGGTTGGTTGTGGAAATACTCATTTTGATGGGTCGTGTACATTGCATTATTATCCTTAGGCATCATAAAAATAATTTCTCTTGTTTGTTGCATGTTTGTTATATACTTGTTGTTATTGTTTGTCATACTTGATTTATGTCTTATGTGCTTTGAAAATACTGGAGATACTGGGAATTCTAGAAACACTGGGAACATAGGATTTTATAACCCTCTCCCCTCGAGGGATGTGTCAGGGAGGAGATATTGATATATGGATTGTATATGGGTTGATGAACCCCATGGATCCCATGTTGGTAGGCTTTTCTCCGTGGATGTATACGGGGATTATGCAGCGATCCCAAATGTTGTGTGATGACCTCATGCATCATCATCATCATCATATATATTGAACTTGTTATATTGTGTTATATTGTGCTTGTATTGCAATATTGACTTGTCATCTATCTATTTGTTCTATATGTTGACTTGTTGATGTCTAATTGTTCAATCTTCCTTTATTTGTACTTGATGATATTGAGTTTACATGTTCCTCTTTGTTCTACGTGTATGTGATATTGTGTTTATTTGTATTTCTATCTAGTGTGTTGTTTTATTATTTGTGGATACTATAAAACTGGTAGGTAAAGCGGTGTGGGATACCGTTTTAGGACATTTTCTAATTGCAGGTGACGTACCCTTAATGTATATTTTGTATGCTTTATACTATTTTTCTTGGTCGGCCTGTGATACCAACTGAGTAGAAGTGAACCGTACTAACTCCTACTGCACATTTTCGATTCAGGTCTTAGCTCGAGTGTGCATCAAATTGGTTGATTTCAAGCGCCTTCAGATTACTCAAGGTAGTGGTTGGACATTTCTACGTCTGGAGTTCTCCTCTATCATTCTGTAATAATTATGTCTCTATTAGTATTCGAAGACAAGGATTGCTTCTTTATGATTATCTTCCTATGTATTTGACTCGTGGATTGTATTAGAAGTTCTTGCACTATTGACACCTAATTTTGGGAATGTAAGGTATTTGGATATTTTTTTTCCGCATTGTTATAATTACTTATGTGTTTGGCTTCATTCTAGAAGCCTTATCTTGGGGTATTTCCGTCTTTTCCTTTTTTTGTACCAGTTTGGGTGATAGGCTTACTTGTCAAGGTACGCTGCGACAAGTGTTATCATGACCCTTGTTCTGGGTCGTGACATTGTCTCTTCTCTGTATTTTTCCACGAAAAAAGGTGATTTTCTTCATCTTCTTTCTTTTGCTTAATCAAACATTGTTTTGGGGGCTTTCAAACGCAATAAAAAATCAAAATTCGCTTCACAATAACTAGATTAGAAATTTACTGGGGCTTTCAAACATTAAAGTGATGGTGTCATTTCCATCATTTTTTCAAATTTATAAGGTTTATCTTGATTGAAATTTTACAATCACAGTGATAGTTTTAATGTAACACCCCGTATTCAAGTACATGTATTGGCGTATTCAAGTACGTGTATTGGTCTTATTTATATGGAATTAATTTTTTATTTTATTTATACCAGAATTTGCACGTCGATGGTTTCATACGAAGGTTATTGAATAATCTTTCCAACGATATAAAGATTTCCAAAAACGGATAAGTTTCGGATATAATCGAGCACGTTCGAAACTATAAAACGGTGGCCGGGATATGGTGAATAGTAAATGTGCAGGAAAATTTCCTGCACACAAACTACTGAGGCCTGCCAGTTTTTTGGGTCAACTTTGAACGCTCATAACTCCCTTAATATAATGAACTGGGAGAGCTGCCACCTATGAAAAGAAAGATCTTTGAGTCTTATTTCCAATACAATTGGTTTCATCCAAAACCGACATCTGAGTAATGAGTTATACTCATTTTACTTCAGCCTCTCAAAACAGATTTTTAGGGTCAACTTCAAACGATCAGAACTCCTTGTACAGGACGAACTAAGTGACCTACTTTATATGAAATGAAATCCCTTTGAATTATCTTTCGAACGATACCAATTTCACCCAAATCTGATATCGGAGCAAAGAGTTATGGTCGATCTACTTTAGCTTGTCAAAACAGTCCACCATGGACAGATTCGGATTTACTTAAAATTTTAAGGGCAATATGGTCATTTTCCATCACCTCATGAACGAAAATTGGTCATTATATATACATATACTTAGCCTCATATCCATTATTTATCATCCATTATTGAAGACTAAGAAACCCTAGCCAAATTTCAACTCCAATTATCTTGTGATTCAACCGTAGAAAATCCAAATTGATTCCGTAGTTGTGTTCACCGTCTCGAGGGCTTCGAGAAGCACCCCTTATTTGTGCCAACAGGACTTCGAAATCAAAAGGGCCATTTTATGGTAAGGATGTAAATTATGTTGGTGTTATTTATATGGATATGTATATATATGCATGTGAGCATAAGAAGTGTGTTATTTGATTGTTGTTGAAAGATGATTGGAAATGATGTTGGATTATTCTTGTGCATGGTTGGATTATGTTGAATTGTGAAGGTATTTGGTGTGATGATGTGGTATTGAAATGATGATTATATATATATATATATACACACATAAACCTATTGTTCAAGTTGGTTTTTGGAATGCTTTGCAAATATTGGTTGTATGGAATTATGGAAGAGAATTGTGGTGTTGGGTTGCTAATACTAGATGCCAAACATTTCATTGTAGATAAGTGATTTGTAAAGGAGGGAAGTTGTGTTGAATTGGTATCCGAATCTACGACGAGGTATGTAAAGCATACTCTAACAATGTTCTTTGGCATGAAAACACCAATGTTCCATCAAGTAAGATTCCGAGGTTGTCCAAAAACATGTATTGTTCTACGTTACCAACGAAGTTGTTTCCATCCTATAAAGTGTCAAAATGTTTCATTGATATACCAAAAGGCTCCTATTTCATTATTGTGATATTGATGATTCTGAAACACATTGTTGATGTACCAATGAGTCTTTATTACATCGTTATTGTATAGAAGGTCTATTACTTGGTTCCTATTGTTGTATCATTGTTTCAAAGTATCAAAAATGTGGTGGCGACCGAAATAACAATCTTAAAGATTAATTGAACTAAGTGATGAAAGTTCTCTCTTATCGGGTGGTATCCCAGGGGCATAAGCCTAGCATGGGTCAATCCCTATTTATGTGTTTATGGGTGGTATCCCAGGGGCATAAGCCTAGCATGGGTCGATCCCAGTTGATATGTACTGGAGGCAGCCTAATGGTCACAGTACAGTACAGTAATGATTACAAAGACGATAAGAACGAAGGTAAAGTGATTGAATAAATACAATGTACAGGTTGTCACAAGTTCTAGTAAGTGTGGTCCACTCCTATTACGACTTATTCACTTGTTTCTGATTTCTGTTGAGCTCCTATATCATATATGATTATCTACAGCTTTACATACTCAGTACATATTTCGTACTAACGTCCCCCACGGGGACCTGCATTTCATGCTGCAGGCACAGGTGCTTCAGCTCATTCACAGCATAGATAGGAGCCAGGTCATACAGCTATTGTTGGTGAGCTCCAATTTGCTTCGGAGCTTTCCGAGTCGGTCCCATATGTTTTGTTATTGTACAGGAGTCATGTGTGGGCGGGGGTTTGTCCCGACCCTAGTTATGTCATGTATATCCTAGAGGCTTTGTAGACATAAGAAAGGGTAAAGTCATGGAAGTTTATATAGTGATGTTATATTTGTATATGTGGTGGCCCCGACGGCCAAGTATTATATATATATATATATATATTTGTACGTGTTGTGCTGATACAGGTAATTAGACCCTTCTATATGCAACGAAATGTTGTCCAAATTTTTGGTGACATGTAAGTGAAAGTACAGGTATCTGAACGCGTTCTCCCGGGCCTTCTCGGCTTCGGGTGCCAGTCCGGCCCGATGGGATTTTGGGGCGTGACATTTAAAAACCCTCAAATCGGAGCAGCAGCGCCACTGGAGTCACGATAGATGAAATTCATGGCCTGCAGAGAAAATTCTTAGAGGAATGGACGGGCGGCAAGAGCTCTCTACGTATCTTCAAGTTATTGCAGTGAAAAATTTAGGAAAGTTCTTTATGGTTCATGAGGTCATTAGTGTTTAGGAGTTTATTTTTGTATACTAGGTGCTTCTTTAGCTATTTCGCAAACCAAAAAAAAGGCTAAGGAATTTTGTTGAAAAGACGGAGGATATTTTTGTAAATAAGTATTATTGTATTCAAATAATTTATTGCACATTATTTCTAATACATCACATCAAATCGTGTATGAAAAAAAATGTTAGCAAAACTAATACAAGCATTATTAATACAAGCACTACTAATACAACTTATTTCAAAATTATTCTTATACACTCTACCAAACAATCCCTAGTTATGAATGTATAAAGAGCATTAAATACTTGACAGTTAAGCTTGACCTTAATATTATTTTGAAACTTTAAGAATCACTTATTTAATACTACATATTATAGACATGTACTTGTCGTTATGTGAAAGTCGTAATAGTTTCCCACAAAATATGGAAATTTTTTTGTGAATGCTTTGTTGCTCTGTCAACTATGCATATCGAGAGAGTTAATGATTTCACAATCTCTATTCAAAAGTTAATTCGATTCCCACACTAGGATATGAGCATATTTGACTTACGTAGATGAATTGAGGACAAGAAAGGCTAAAATTAAGTCATGTAATAGACAACTTAGCACAATAGTCATTTTAAGCATTTTCTCTCAATTACATAAAGAGAGTGATGGAAAAATGAGTTTTTACTTTTTAATATTTTAGGGTCTAATTCCTGCATCTATTTATTTTGTTGAAGTTTTCATAAAAACAACTTAGTTGTTATATCTTTAACATAACAGAAATTAAAAATAAAAAGAAATTTTGAATATTCAAATAAATGTGGCAAGGTGAATGATTTTCGTTTTGTATGGACTGATAAGATTGTATTAGTTGTAAAAGTAATTTGAAAATAACAAGTCATTTTTTCTCCAACTCATGAAAAACGTCTGACTTTATAAGTAATGACCCCTGTTGTGTGCAGACCTAACATGTTGGATTTTGATGCAATTTTTTTGTCACTATTAGTTTTTGGATAATATACCTAAAATAATTCGCTACACTTGATCAAAGGCCTTGATACTAACACGAAAAAACATGACATCCTTAGATATATACATATGTGAAATTGGTAATCAAATTTTGGAGCAAAAAAATAGTTTGATGGAGTTGAGCTATAGGAGCAAACACTTTTAAATTAGTGTAGTTTAGATACTCAGATATCTGATAACGGTGAATTTTTTTATTAAAAGACCTTTGGAACTCTTAACCATTCTCTAAAACTTGGTGTGGATAAATAGTTTTGTGATTACAATAGGAAATATATAAAAATGATGTTGTATTATTTAGAAATTTATAGCTTTATGTATGTTAAATTTAGTTTTTTCCCGCTTTGCTTGGGGTCTCCGTTCAATTAACTTAAGAGCTAGCAGACTTATGATGGTTAGAAACAGATATATAATTTTTACTTTTTCGATCTTCAGTGCAGAAACATAAGAATTTTGTATATCAGTTGAAAAGTGATAAAGTCAGTGAGTCACCTAGCTCTGAGTTAGGTCAGTATATAAGTGGTGGTCTTGTTATCTTATGTAGCACTTGGTATAAAGATTTTGCTTTTCTAAATATTTTGGGTGGATAAGTTATAACTCAGTCAAACGATAATTGAGAAGCCTTTATTGAGGTTTTTACTATAATAAACTGTCAGTCTGAGTCGGCTAAAGAATTTTGAACTCTTACTAAATTTCGTCAATTAAATTACTTTTTTCAAAACATGAGAGACATTTAATTATATGACTAAAGAATCTTTTCATTGATAAGAAAAAGAACAAAACACAAATCGGATATTGTATTAAAATACTGATCAAATTATGATGAAAATTCTATTTTGAATCTGAAAGTTAATTTTATTCTAAATAATCTTTCTTCTAATTGCATTTTTTCTCTTTTAAGCGGATTCCTGTAATTAATTTTGGAAATAAATAGAAAAGAATTATGTTCATTATACAAATGTTTATTAGCATTTGAGCTATATATTGTAATAACAAATTTATTGCACGAACAGATAATACACAGGTACGATGGTGGTTAACAAGAAAAATACAAAATTCAGTTAAAACGAAGGAAATTTGGAGATTAGCATTGAATATATTAAATTTTACATTTGCAATTGAAGTAATCAGTACTAACAAAAATGTTATTGCAGATTACATATCAAGACAAAGTTACACAGACTGATATAATAGAAGATGATGCTTTAGAAAAGATACTCAAAACCCTAACTACACTTTCACTAAAAGTGGACAGTATGGGTAATGAAATAGAAAAGCTAAAGACTAATGAAGTTAAACTGAAGTCTGAAGCTATGACTCAGATAACTCAGTAGTGTGCAGAGCTATGTCGATTGAAAGATAATAAAATTCCAGAGATAAAAGGAGACGTTGGGACACTCCATAAAATCCATAACGTTTATCAATCTACAACTATAGGTACAAGCAAAGGAGTTTGTGGACAAAGATATCAAACATGAACATGAACAAGATATTTGAAAAACCATTTATACCAAAAAGACAAAAAGACCCCTTGTTCATACCCCCACAAACTACCACATATCAAAAATATTTAAAATACCAATAATAAAAAACATATTTAGTAGACGAAAAGAAGAATACTACGTAGTAAGCCAAAAAGAACATATAATAGAATGTAGCTATGCAAAAGGTAGAGCTAGTATATCACTAGTAACAAAAAGAATAATTAATAAAGAAATAAATGATATAAAAGTAAAGACCCAATAAAATATGTACATCTTGGAGGAACAGAGATATTAATAAAAGCATGTTTTAGAGAAGCAATAGATACACCAATAGAATTATATTTAGAAGATGATAGGATTATAAAACCCATAGAAAAAAGTATAAGAACTGCTATAAGAGGAAATTTAATATACCAAAAATTTTAATTTATAATAAGTGCAAATTATTCAGTAGCAATAAATAGAAAGGGCAGTTTGGTGCACTAAAGCTACCGCTATGCGCGGTGTTCGGGGAAGGACCCCACCACAAGGGTGTATCATACGCAGCCTTACCTTGCATTTCTGCTAGAGGCTGTTTCCAAGGCTTGAACCCGTGACCTCCGGTCACATGGCAGCAACTTTACCAATTACTCCAAGGCTCCCCTTTAAATTATTCAGTAGCAATAATAGATAAAAACATATATAAATCATTAGTATTATATTGAAAAATATCAGGAATAAAACTAACCACAGGAAGTAAAATATTTATAGCAAGATGTAAAAATCTATATGTATTAACAACAAAATATAAAATAACGGGAAAAAATAAAATTAATAAAATACAAATAGAAAGTCCTTTTTAACAATTTGTAAAAACAATTGATAACAATGATTATAGTTACAAAGACATAGATATAGAAGAAGATTTAGAAATAATAAATGATAGAATAAGCATAACAAAAAGAATAGCTTTCGAAAAACCCTTCATTATTAAATCCTTTGACTACTATTGATGTTTTTAGCTTATCCCATTTGTCTTCCGGTAAACAATTATATCTACATAAGTTGGCTTCTGCTCCTGTATCTATCATAGGTGTATAATATCTGTTATAATATCCTTCTACTATTATTTTCATAAGTACATATATTTTCATGTTAATGTTCTTTTTATCAACAATCTTTTCTTATTTTTAATTTTCTTCGTTTTTCAGATATTATTTATTTTAGTTCTTTATATTTTTGTGATTTTGTTATGTTATTCATCTGTATAGTATTTATAATATTTTGGTGGATACCGAAATCTAATTTTATCATAATTAGGTGGTATGTATCTCATTCTTCTAGATTTTAAATGAATTATTAATTTTTCCTTATTGCTAGATATTAAGGTAATCAAGTAAGCTAATCTATGGGAGTTTTCTTTTGTTTTATTTAACTTCTTATTTCTGGGTAGTAACTAGTTAAAATTTCTTTAATTTTTCTAAAAGCTTGTATATTTTTGAATGGTCTCCTCATAATTAACAAATAAAATAATAACACATTTAATAAGATAACATGGTTCATAATTAATAATGGCCTATTCAGCATGTGTAATAATTAGATAATTTTAACATATGTCATAATTAACATATATATTTCATAATGTAGATAACAGATGTTTTTTGGGTCTTTAGGCATTTTACAATCTCTAGCTAAATGTCCTAGATTTCCACAATTATAACAAGTACACTCTTTTATAGATTTCTTTTTCCTATATGGTCTTTTATATTTAAATTTTTTTACATAATATCTTTTTCTTGGTTTCTTATACTTATATTTTGACTTTCTATACTTCTTATATTTCTTATGTCTTTTTCTTTTCTTATAATATTTTTCTTCACATCAAATTGGGGTGTTATTTTATCCTTGCAACATGCTAAATTTCTTATTAATGTATTTTCCATTTTCATTTCTTCTTTGTATTTTTCACATAAATTTCTATACCATTGTTGTAGAAACTTTATTCTTGCTCCTAGGGTACCTACTATGTTTTCTTCATCCCAACTCTTTATTATTTTTGAACTAAATGGTTCAGGTAATTTACTAAAATATAATCTTCTTACTTTTTTACTTTCTTCTGTATTATATTGTAACGCCCCGAAAAAAGGGTCTCGAAGCGTCACACGGTGCTTGAGGCTACGAGTAGCCCCAAGCTAACCCTTTGAGCCATTTTCATTAAGTTCAACACAAATTAACGGGATTTCCAAGAATAAAAGAATTTCAGAAAGATAATAAAATGTGACTTATTAGTCAACTCCCAACATCTATACTAGTCTGACAAGTCTCTAAGAAAATCAATAAAACCAAAGAGCCATTGAGACATTCCCCAACTAATTCATACTCAGTTATCAAATGTAAAAAATTTTGTGAAACAAACGTCAGACATCACGTCCTCGGAACATGAGGACTCACCACAACAGAGAATGTAGAACAGCGTGCCCAAAGAATCACTATCAAACCTGGAACTGAGCACCTAAACCTACATTCTGAGAAAATGCAACCCACATCTGAAGATATGGGTCAGTACCATGGAAAGGAAGCGAGTATATGGGGGTGTATGCAGTTGTATAAACATCATCATCATAAATATTTATAAGAAATATGCATGGTGTATGAAAGACTCACATAGCCCAAAGAAAATCATCATAATCATGAGAGGATGAAATAAGTATAATAACACATGTGAGTCATCATATAATTTGTCAATCACTTTCAGTTCATCAAGAATATCAATTCTTATAATGTAAATATCATTTAAATCTTTTGAAAGAATAACTTTCACAATTCCACTTTCAAATCACTTCATCTTTCACCATAGACACATGGAAACACACACACACAGGGAGATCCTATAACTGACATAAACCATGTGAGCTACATGGAGTCCAACGTACAACCCACATTGGGGAGAGTCCTCCTATCCTTGCCATTGGAGTAGGACTATCGATATCAAATCCACACAAACTAGTGATCACTATATAAATCAGCTTCAGGCTCACTCCTACGGGGCACGTAGTTCTAGGGAAGTAAGGTCGCTTTATACCTCCCACTCGATGCTAAATATTTCTCCCAGACTTAGCTCAGATCATTTCAAAGACAATCCACAACAAAATAATTTCAGTAATATTTAAATATACATCGGGAGCCATCATGTTTCCCATCTATCAAAATCAACCACGTTGTGGATTTCTTTCACACTCGAGTTCAAAACAACTCCATTAATACCAAAAGGTCAAATCATTCAAAATATCTCAAATATTCAACATCAACATGCTTATACCACACACTTTCTCAAAAAAACACAATTTCCAATGGGGATTCACGACCTAAATATCAAAATCATGATAAATATCATTCAAGATTCATATTTTATATCTCCACACATGTAAATTCATCTTTCAAAATCATAAATATCAAGATTTTATAATAATCATCATAAGATATGGGTTCATGCTTCAAATTCATAAAAATCAAATAAAAATCATGCCTTTGTAAAGAAAATTACTTTTGGGCACAAGAACGACAGAGAGTTCTTTTTGAAAACCCCCACATACCTTGAATGATGAAATTTAGATCGATACTCGGTTTTGAGATGTTAATCGTGCCTTTGAATGATGGTTCTTGGAGTTCTTGAACTAGGAACTTAGAATCTTAAATAAATTTGCAGAATTAATGGTGAATTTTGGAGGTTCTTGAAGCTGGATGTAGGAGCTTAGGGTTTTCTTTTTGAGGGAATTTGATGAAATATAACATATAATGCTTCTAATAGGCTTTAATATAGGGTTTGGACGGATTTTGGGTGAGGGAAAATGACCAAGACACCCCTAAAATCAAATAATTCTCGAATCTGTCCTTTGGTGGACTATTTTGATAGTCTGAAGTAGAACAACCATAATGTTTTACTCCAATATCCAAATTGGATGAAACCAATTTCATTAGAGAGACGACTCTCATATATTTCTATTGATATATAGTATCTCACCTAGATCATTATGTATGAGTATTTATGATCGTTTGAAGTTGACCTAAAAATTCATTTTTGATAGGCTGAAGTAGATCGACCATAACTTTTTGCTCCGATAGACAAATTGGATGAAACCAATTTCATTGGAAAGAGGACTCGCAGAGATTTCCGTTGATATATAGTAGATCACCTAGATCATTATGTACAAGGAGTTATGATCATTTAAAGTTAGACCAAAAATACGCCAGGCCTCAATACTTTTTCCTGCACGTTTTACTGTTCACTACTATTCACGGTTCGATCGAAATGTTCATAACTCGTCGTTCGGGTGTCCATTTTAGATGATCCATATATCGTTGGAAATTTTATTCGATACTCTACAAAATGGTGGGTCATAATCTAAGATATTCCGCACAAAAAATTTATAATTCATTCTAGAAGATAGAACCCAACACGTTTACGCACAAAATTTCAACGAAAAATTTCCCGGGGTATTACATATATGCTCCCTCATAGTAATATTCTTTAAATGCGCACGTATATTCATCTATATAGCACATATTACATATTGCTAGTTTTAACATTAAATTCCTATTTGTATCTTTTTCTTTGTTTTGTTCTTCTTCTTCTGTTGTCATACTGTTAAATTCATCTCGTATAGCCATTTCATATTTTTTCAATATGTCTATAGGTGTTAGTTTAGTTACTGTTGTTCCTTCTATTTTTGTATAAGCCCTTAATACCTTTTTACTTTCTTCAGTTAAATTTGAAAACTATAATTTTGTTGTTCCTATTAGTGTTCTTTATATATATTCTGGTGTATCTGTTGCATTTATATCATTGTCTAATAATTGTTTTGTTATATATCCTATCCATAATTGTATCATTTTATCTATATCTATTACACAGTCTAAATCTAATTTTTTTTCCTTTTATCTCATCAAATATATTATTATCAAATATTATTTTTTGATTTGTTCCTTCTTCATTTAAATATTCTTCCTTTGTTATTATTTTTATATCTTCTTCAGTCATTTGATTCATCTGATTTACTATCTATTTCATTATCTATTTCATGTAATTAATTTCTTAATATAGCCAACTTTGTTTTTCTCTAACTCTTCTAATATATTCTATCATTTTTTAATTTGTATAATATCCGTCTGAATAAAAAATATCTAAATATGAGCAGTAGCTATCATTATATAAGTGTAAGTTTTCTATAGAACTTAATAACTCTTCATTAAAATGAAATACCTTTTCGTATATAATTTTTCTTATATCTATTATTTCTATATCCTTAAGTACATACAAAACAAGTCTTTTAAATTTATCTATCATTTCATCAGATAAGTATATACTCATTCTTCATATGATGTTATTTTCAAAATATTCTCTCCAATCATATACATAAAAAAATATGGTCATCCTAGATCACTATATACTAGATTATTCTTAAATAACATATTATTTGGTTACTATTAGCATGGTAATCTGGATACTTTTTTCCTAAACAGCGCCTCTACTCTGGTTACTCCTCTATCACGGCTTCTTTGTCTCACTGGTTTCACCTTTAGGATGGCATAGTTCTTGGGAATTTTTCTTCTTTTCCACTTTGCTAATAAACTTATTAACGTGTCATTCTTTGAATAATTCTACTATAAAGTAACTAATATGAGCTTATTTTATTATATCATGATTGTCAGAAATTTATGAATTTAGATATTCATAATTGTAAATGAAAATACCTGTTCTGGTAGATTTGATAAATCTGTGCTTTGCTTATCTATAGCTTTTCCTTAGAAATATATCTGTTTTTATTAAATATTCAAAAGTTTCTATGTACAAGAGAGAAGGCTTGCTTTCAACACATGAAAGTCTTGCCTTAGATTGTCGTATGGCTTACATATTTATAATCCTAAAAATAAAAACGAGTAAACTATTTACACTATTCCTAACTTTATATCTGTCAAAAAAGTAAAAGAGTAATAATTCACCTAACTTTACAGTTGTTCTAATCTTACAAAAAGTAGAAAAATATCTCTACAAAAAATAACACTAATAATGGCTTTTGGCCCAAAAAAAGTCAAAAAGGCTAGAATAACTTACATGATAAGTCAAAAAAGAATAGTAAATGCTAATAAATGCTTACATAATTTATGTATTCTTATGTCAAAAAGACTTATTCACATGTTGCTTTCTATCTTGTTTTCTTTTGTCTTTTGTCTTTATTTCTTCATTGCTCCGTTGATTTTTATCTTCTACCTGGCGTCCTTCTAGTATATAGTGATCTAAGATGATCATATTTTACTATGTATATGATTGGAGGGAATATTTTGAAAATAGAATCATATAAAGAATGAATTTACTTATGTAATGAAATGATAGATAAATTTAAAATACTTTTTTTGTATATACTTAAGGATATAGAAATAGTAGATATAGGAAAAATTATATCCAAAAAGGTATTTCATTTTAATGAAGAGTTATTAAGTTCTATAGAAAACTTACACTTATATAATGATAGCTACTGCTCATATTTAGATAGTTATTATTCAGATGGATACTATACAGATTAAAAAATAATAGAATATATTAGAAGAGTTAGAGAAAAACAAAGTTGGCTATATGAAGAAAGATTTATAGGTAATTAAGCTTCCTTCATTATTAAATCCTTTGACTACTATTGGTGTTTTTAGCTTATCCCATTTGTCTTCTGGTAAACAATTATATCTACATAAGTTGGCTTCTGCTCCAGTATCTATCATAGGTGTATAATATTTGTTATAATATCCTTCTACTATTATTTTCATACGTACATATATTTTCATGTTAATGTTCTTTTTATCAACAATCTTTTTTTATTGTAGGTTATGGTTAATTGTGTATATTCTATATTGTAGGGTTTTACTTGTTCTAACCATTTTATTCCTAATATTATGTTTGTTTTTTGCATATCTTCCTTTATTTCAAATTCTATTTTTATTTTCCTAACTCCTATTATTATTTCCTTTTCTGTTGTATCTTTAATAGTTATTAAACTTCTTGGTAGATCTAGGCATATATTACTATTAGATTTTATTTCTTCATTTTTCACTAGGTATTTTGCTAATGCTAAAAGAGTTGTATGAAAAAAAGACAGAAAGAAAAAGAAGAAAAGGATAAAGAACAAAAATTATTAATTGAGATAAATCAATTTAAAGAAAAATTAGAAAATAAAGAATTAGAAACTAATGAAATAGAAATAAATACAATAAATGCTGAAGAAACAGATAATTATGATTCAGAAGATAGTGAAACATATACAAAAATCTTAACAAATATAGAAAAACTAGAAATTAATGAAAAAACAAAAAGTAATTAATAAAGAAAAACTTAGAAAATACAAACACGGAAATAAACACTCTTGATAAAAAGGACGATGAAAATATAATACCTAGTACATCAGAAATAAGAAAATCTACATATTATTATAAAGATAAGTTTAAAAGATATAACCTAAGGGATGAATATAACAAATGGACACCAAAACAAGTAATTAATAAAAATTATAACTTCCTAGACTTAGACTGTGTAATAGATGCACCATAATTAATACATATCTAATTGACACATATCTACTTGTACATTTTTTAAATAACATGGCTCTGATACTAATTATAGGGGGGTGCGGATAGTGCGAGTCATGAGTAACTTAACATAGCTTTGATAAATAATATATGTACTATATGTTCCATATTTCTATTTTTTATGTCGTCAAATAGATTCTTTTTCATAAGTATTTCTGTTAATCTTTTTTGCTCCATATTTTTTCTCCAATATTCTAAGTATTCTTAGTTTATTATTTTATCCTATAGTAGTTGTAATTTTACAAATTTCTGTGTAATAACTTATTCTAATCTTACTATATCTAATATGTGATTTATGTTATCTATGTGATTCATTAACATTTTTTGTTGCCATGAATACTTACTCTATAACATTGACTAGAAATTCTTTCATCCTAAGAAGTTGTGATTGTTTTGAATCTATTCATTCATATTATTTATATGCTCAAGTGAGTGTTTGAGTTATATGTCTTGAAGTTCATACTAATAAGGACTGCCTGTATTTGTATTATTTATCACGTCACTTTATTCTACAATAGTATCATCTATTCCTATATAGATTGAATATCCATGACGCTTGTATGGACACAACATACATTTTTTTATGACATATGGTTTGAAAATGATGTCTGTCAAACCTTTATTCTATTAATGTGTATTTTGTTGCGAATTTTACACCGTGAAATTTCTCAATCTTTATTCTATTGATTAATATTTTATAGATGATTACACTATGAAATCTCCCAACCTTTATTCTATTGATTAGTATTTTATAACATATTTTGCACTTTTATCAGACAAAAATAAATATTTATTAAATATTACTCGAGTTGCTATATCTCAAGGCTAATATTATGTTACACCATAACTTTTTCTTTGTAGGTTCTTTATTTAGATATGAAAAAGAAATATATTTAGAAGTGCAATAGATGTGAATTTTTTTTTTTCAAAAGAACAATCACGTTGGATAGAAAAAGATGAAAAAAAGATACTGAAAGAAAAAACAGCAGAATCAGTTATCCTAATTGTTGATAATTGAGGTTCAAGCTTTCAATTTAGATTTTAAACTTGATCTAGCATTGTCCAAAGAATGATTTTTATTCTCACATTTGAATTGGTTGTTCCTGAACAATGTATTCACTCTGTTTTCTTTTGCTTATGTCATGTTATCCTTATTCTAATATGACCTTTCTTATGCTTGCTACTTTGTAAGGATGAAACTTTGCTTTTTTATTTGTAAATTATGGTTGTTATGAGGTATATATGTCAATTTAGTGTTCAAATAATAAATGCTTAAACACAAATAAAATTATATTCAAATTTAAAATGTTGGACCGTGCATAGCACAAGCATGCTTATCTAGTAATACAAAAAATGAAAATCTTGAGCGAAATTGGAAAAAAAATTAATATAAAGAAGATATTTTATACCACCACTGTTGATCCCAGTGAAAACTCCATAAATAGCCATGTGAAAACTCCAAGGATCATCCTGAATAGATTTTTTAAGGGATAATACCCATGAAAATACCTAAAGTTTGATCGGATTACCAGTTGAGCATACTGAATTTTGGGGGGGTCCTTTTCCCCCCCCCCCCCCAGACTTTTTTTTTCGTATTTTAATGGTATATAGCTGCCACTTGGCACACTGCGTGTGATTCACACGCATTAAGCATGTAAACAGTGTTAAAAACGTTTTAAAACTCTTTTTTTGCCAAACAACCCCTTAATTTTATAATTATTTAAAGTTTTATATTTTTATTTATTTTTTCATTCTTCTTTCTTCTTTCTTGAACAATGGTTGCTCCATTGTTGAATTAAAATTTAATGAAACTCAATGGTTATAATTTAATGGAACTCGTTAATTGAAACTCAATGGATGATTCGGAAGATTCAAACTCGAAAACTCGCTAATTTAATTCCGAGTTTCATTAATGAAAATTGAATCTTCCGAGTTTCATTAATGGAAATTAAATCTTCCGAGTTCCATTAATGGAAGATTGAATAGTTTCATACAAGAAATTAAATTTTCTAAATCTTCCGAGTTCCATTAATGAATTTTCTGAATCTTCTGAGTTCCATTAATGGAAATTGAATCATGAAATTAAATTTTCCGAATCTTTCAAATTCCATTAATGAATTTTTCGAATCTTCAGAGTTCCATTAATGGAAATTGAATCTTCCAATGAGTTTTCAATTAGCGAGTTCCATTCAATTAGCGAGTTTCATTGAATCTTCCATTAATGGAACTCGCTAATTAAATCTTTCGAGTTTCAATGAAAAATTAATGGAAGATTCCATTTAATTATTTGAAAAAAACTTTCTTCATAAGCTCAATGGAATCATTTGGAATATTTAATATGGTTGTAATGGTGAACAATATTGAAAAGTGATAAAAAGGAGAAGAAACGACGCATGTACCACACTTCCGACCGAAAAACTAGGTATATGTTTTGAGGGGGGATTAATTCCACTTTAAAAAAGTCCGGGGAGGGGGGAGGGGATTCCAATTCAAAAAGTATAGGGGGTAATAGGACCCCCACAAAGTTCAATATGCTCCACTGAAAATTTAGTTCATTTTTTAAACATTGTTTTTACTTATTATTGAAACACTACAACATTTTCATTCTTCTCAATTCTTTGGAGAATCTAATTGACGGTTTAAGCCATCTTTTCTATTCAAGTTCAAATTTGTTTCACATGTTTTATTTTTTTAAGCTCCATTAAGATTTCAGTGACCACATCATGTCTATTTATTTTGCTTTTTAATTTTAATAGCTATTTGTTAAAAACAACCTACAACTCCTTTTCCTTATATTTGCAGAATTTTCAAAAGAAAATTCATAAAGTGATTGCAAATTCAATTTCTATATATTTTAGAAGAAATAAATTACACTCAAATCACAATCATGATAAAATATTCAAAATATTTAGTATCATCTACTCAAATATCCATGTCAAAGGACAAAGGATACTATTACATGTTATCACCCAAAGGACAAAGGATACTATTACATGTTATTACCCAAAACTCATCATAACAAAAGTAAATAGTAATAAATAAATAAATAACACAACTCAGCAATTAAAGAATATATCTTTCACTTTCTTCCCTTTTCATGTAAAAATTAAGAATTCATGTTAGAGAAGAATAATAGTTAAATGGGCATCACTCAAAATTCATCATAAAAATCCTAAAGGAGTTAACTATTCAATATTTCAACTACTTATGCTTATCATAACATATCAAAAGTAAATGTATAGAATTTTTTCATAGAAATAAATAATTTTTTACAATTTGCATAGAAATAAATAAATTTTTTCATACCTCTTATATTCATAATAGGTTAATCAAATTCTCCATCATAACAAATCCACTCTTCAACCACCCAAAAACATAAAATAAAAGAGGACAGAAAAATTTACTTATATAAGTCCCGCCCCTCTACCGATCTTTCTTTTGTATCAGCATGACACACATGGTTGTAAAAAAGGAATGAATAGTATATATACATGCAATAAAATATTGAAAGATCGTCGTTCTCAAAACTTAATGCAAAAAGCAAATGTAAGAATAACTGCTATTTCTTGAAACGTTACCAAATAATTCGAGTTAATTATTCATATAGTCATAATTGATCTATTTTTGTCACCCAAGTTATCCGCACCCCCTACAATTGGTATCAGAACTTATGTTGTTTAAAGTTATCGGAAGTAATATATATTTGAATTTATTTGATTTTAATTTATTAATTATAATAAAATTAGATTTAGATATCCACCAAAATATTATAAATATTGTTTAGATGAATAACTTACAGAAATTACAAAAATATACAGAATTAAAACAAATAATATCTAAAAGATGTAAAGAATTAAAAATAAGGATAGAAAGACTACAGTATAACATAATTGTCGGAGTTAGTAAAAATTTAATAAATGCACAAAAAGAAGAAATATCAAATTTAGAATCAACAATAGATAGTCTAGAATATATATATCAACATAACATATATACGTTTAAATAAAATGAACATAGACGAATTTATAATAGACAAAAAAAATATGAAAATCACGAAGGATCAAAAATAAAAATAGTATTCTCTAATTTAGGAAGAAGATATAAGAAAATAGGTGAACATTTATATTTAATGTTAGAAAAAAATGAATTAAAATTAGAAGATAAGTTGGCAACCATGGTAAGAATAGAAAAAGAAAATGAAGAGATAGATAGGAAAGGGAAATAGATAAAATAAAACAACAAACTACAGAAGAAATACGAAAAATAGAAGAAACTAAAAACAGTAGGATTGCTGAATTAGAAAAAGAACTACAAATGCTAAAAGATTTATATGAAAAGAGATAGAAAAAAAAGAAGAAAAAGATAAAGAACAAAAATTATTAAACGAGATAAATAAATTAAAGAAAAAATAGAAATAAAAAATAAAGAACCAGAAACCAGTGAATTAGAAATAAATAAAATAGATGCTGCAGAAACAGATAATTATGATTCAAAAGATAGTGAAACATATACAGAAATTCTAGAAAACATAGGAAAACTAGAAATTAATGAAAAACAAGAAGAAATTAATAAAGAAAATCTAGAACTAATAAATACATAAGAAAATACTCTAAATAAAAATATAATACCTAGTGCATCAGAAATAAGAAAATCAACATATAATTATAAAAATAAGTTTAAAAGATATAAGCGAAAGGATAAGTATAATAAATGGACACCTAAACAAATAATTAATTACAACTTTTTAGATTTAGACTATGTAATAGATACAAATAAAACAGTACAACTATGGGTAGGATATATGTCAAAACAATTATTAGATAATATAATATATACATCAAACACACCAGAATATATAGAAAAGACATTAATAGGCACAGTAAAATTATGGTTTTTAAACCTAGCCGAAGCAAGTAAAAAAGTATAAAGATCTGATAACAAAACAGAAGGAACATCAACAACTACTAAAATACTACCAACAAAAATATTTAAAAAACATGAAATAACTATAAGAGATGAATTTAGCAGTGTAACAATAGAAGAAGAAGAGCAAAATAAAGAAAAAGATATAAATAAAAATTTAATGTTAAAACTAGCAATATGTAATATGTGTTATATAAATGAGTATACGTGCGCTTTTAAAGAATATTATTATAAAGGAACATATAATATAGAAGAAAGTAAAGAAATAAGAAGATCATATTTTAGGAAATTACCCGGACCATTTAGTTCAAAAATAATAAAGAGTTGACATGAAGCAAAAATAGTAGATACCCTAGGAGCAAGAATAAAATTTTTACAGCAATGGTATAGAAATCTATGTAAAAAATATAGAGAAGAAATAAAAATGGAAAAGACATTAATAAGAAATTTAACATGGTGCAGAGATAAAATAGCACCTCAATTTAGATGTGAAGAAAGATGTTATGTAAAAAATTATAAACATAAAAGACCATATAGGAAAAAGAAATCTATAAAAGAATGTACTTGTTATAATTGTGGAAAACTAGGACATTTAGCTAGAGATTGTCAATTATCAAAAAACCCAAAAAAGAAGCAAATATCAGAAATAAAAATAGAAAATACAGAATATATGCAGATAGATTATATAGATTATGAATTAGAAAGTGAAGACAGTATATATGAAATTTCATAGAATGAAACGGATAATGAAATAGATAGTGAATTAGATGAATCAAATGACTGAAGAAGATATAAAAATGAACCAAATAACTGAAGAAGATATAAAAATAATAACAAAGGAAGAATATTTAAATGAAGAAGGAACAGACCAAAAAATAATATTTGATAGTCATATATTTGATGAAATAAAAAGAAAAGAGTTAGACTTAAGTGTAGAAAAAATATTTAAAATATCAATAATAAAAAATATATTTAGTAGAAAAAAAGGAAGAATACTACGTAGTAAGCCAAAAAGAACATGTAATAGACTGTAGATATGCAAAAGGAAGAACTAGTATACCACTAGTAACAAAAAGAATAATTAATAAAGAAATAAACGATATAAAAAGTAAAAACCCAATAAAATATGTACACCTTGGAGGAACAGAGATATTAATAAAAGCATGTTTTAGAGAAGGAATAGATACACCAATAGAATTATACTTAGCAGATGATAAAATTATAAAACCTATAGAAAAAAGTATAATAACAGCTACAAAAGGAAATTTAATATGCCAAAAATTAAAATTTATAATAAGTGTAAATTATTCAGTAGCAATAACAGATAAAAATATAGATAAATCATTAGTATTATATTGGTAAATATCAAGAATAGAACTAACCCCAGAAAGTAAAATATCTACAGCAAGATGTAAACATCTATATGTATTAACAACAAAACATAAAATAACAGGAAAAAATAAAATTAATAAAATACAAATCGAAAGTCCTTTTGAACAATTTGTAAAAACAATTGATAATAATGATTATAGTTACAAAAATATAGACATTGAAGAAGATTTAGAAATAACAAATGATAGAATAAGTGCATAAAAAATAATAGCTCATGAAAAACCAGAATCATCAAGCTCATAAAAAAAACAAGTTATGAAACAACTTCAACAGTTATTTCAAATCAATATTATATAACAGGAACAATAAATGAAAAAGAATATTTAATACTCTTAAACACGGGACAAGAAGAAAATTATATAGCAAATATCTAGTAAGAAGTGAAGAAATAAAATCTAATAGTAATATATGCCCAGATCTACCAAGGAGTCTAATAAACATTAAGGAAGAAATGCAAAAAGCATATATAATATTTGGAATAAAATGGTTAGAACAAGTAAAACCATACAATATAGAACATACACAATTATCTATAACATATAATAAAGCAAGATTATTTATAAAAATAGCTTTAACATGATATGAAAATATATGTACTTGTAAAAATAATAATAGAAGGATATTTTAATAGGTATTATACACCTATGATAGATATAGGAGCAGAAGCAAACTTATGTAGATACAACTGTTTACCAGAAAGTAAATGGGATAAATTAAAAATACCAATAGTAGTCAAAAGATTTAATAATGAAGGAAGTTTAATTACATATAAAGCTAAAAATGTAAAAATACAGCTATGGGATAAAATAATAACAATAGAAGAAATTTATAATTATGAGCTAACATCAAAAGATATGCTTTTAGGAATGTCATTTTTAGATAAATTATATCCACATATAATAACTAAAACAGATTGATGGTTTTACAATACCATGTAAACAAAAAGTAAGGACAAAAAGAGTTATTAATAAAATAAGAAAGAAAACTGATTGGATAGAAGGAAGTAAAAAAATTACACAAAAGTTAGAAAATAAAAAATTCAGAAGACACAGTATAAATAGTTGTATTTTTGATAAATAAAAAAGAAATAACCATATTTTTAATAGCTAAGGTAGAAATAATAAATAAAAAATTAAGACAATTATATAGTGAATATCCATTAAAAGGATGGAAAAAACATAAAACTACTATAAAAATTGAATTAATAGATAAAAATAGCATAATAACTCAAAAACCATTAACATATAATTTTGACGATTTATAAGAATTTAAAATGCATATAGATGAATTATTAGACAAACAATATATACAAAAAAGTAATAGTAAACACAATAGTCGAGCATTTATAGCAAATAAACATAGTGAACAAAAAAGAGGAAAAAGTAGAATGGTTATTGACTATAGAAATTTAAATGCAAAAACTGTGACATATAATTGTCCAATACCAAATAAGATATTAAAAATAAGACAAGTACAAGGATATAACTACTTTAGTAAATTTGACTGTAAATCAGGATTTTACCACTTAAAGTTAGAAGAAGATTCTAAGGAATTAACCGCATTCACGGTACCACAAGAATTTTATAAATGGAATGTATTACCATTTGAATATAAAAATGCACTAGGTAGATATCAACATTTTATGGATAGTTATTTTAAACAATTACCTAATTGTATAGTATACATAGATGATATACTACTATATACAAAAACTAAAGAAGAACATTTAAAATTACTAGAACAATTTACAAATATAATAGAAAAATCAGGAATAATTTTAAGCGAAAAGAAAGCTGAAATTATGAAAAACCAGATAGAATTTTTAGGGATACAAATAGATAAAAGTGGAGTAAAAATGCAACAACATATAGTACAAAAAACAATAAATTTAAAAGAAGAATTAGATACAAAAAAAGAAATTACAATCATTTTTAGGATTAGTAAACCAAGTAAGAGAATATATACCAAAATTAGCAGAAAACCAAAAGTCTTTACAGAAAAAATTAAAAAATGATGTAGAATATAATTACAATGAAGAAGATAAAAAACATGTTTAGAAAATAAAAATACTTTGCAAAGAATTATAAAAATTACAATTCCCAGATGAAAATAAAAAATTTACATATATAGTGGAAGCAGATGCAAGTGAATATAGTTATGGAAGAGTACTTAAATATAGGTAAAAAATGAAAAAATAGAACATCATTGTAGTTATTATTCAGGAACATTTAATGAAACAGAAATAAAATAAAAAATAAATAGAAAAGAATTATGTTCGTTATATAAATGTTTATTAGCCTTTGAACCATATATTGTATATAACAAATTTGTTGTGAGAATAGATAATACCTAGGTTCGATGGTGGTTAACAAGAAAAATACAAAACTCAATTACGATGAAGGAAATTCAGAGATTAGTATTGAATATATTAAATTTTATATTTACGATTGAAGTAATCAAGACTGACAAGAATGTTATTGCAGATTATATATCAAGACAAAGCTACTCAAACTGATTTACCAATGAAAGAAGCTGATGTCAAAGATACCTAAACAGACTTAATATTACAAGTGTTTGAACAAATGAAGTTATTATGAGAACGAGTTATCACATTAACTACTGAAGTTACAAATGTAAAAGTGCAGGTTGAGCACTATAAAAAACAAGAAGCTATTAGCAAAGATACTGTGCAAGAAGAGCACATTAAAAAACTAGACCTAGAAGGTGACAATGAGAAACACCTAAAAACTCAAATTACTAACGAAATTATAGTTACAGTTGCAGGCGCAAGTGATGTATCCAAGGGAAAGAATATAGTCACTCAAAATAAACCTGAACTACCAAAGAAAAAGAATTATAACCTCAACCAGATATTCTCAAAACCATATACACCAAATAAACAAAAACCAGAGTCATCTATACCTCCCCAGATTTACATATATTTCGAATCACTCAATCAACAAAAACAGACTTATAACCATATCACTCGTACATATATTGATAATATTTATACCTTACAAAAATTATTAAATACAAAACCTATCCAGAGTGAAGAATTAGCAAAACAAAACCAAGGATATATTACACAAAAATGTCAGAACTATAACAAACTTATTGCTTTGCCTGGCACCAGTGCAAACTTGATTTCTTTATGTTACTATTATGGACTATTATCTACAGTTTACACAATTACTAGAGAAGAGTTAACAAGAATTCTAGATATTCACATAAAATTTATGGATTATAAAAGGATCACAAAGGGACAGTTATTCTATGTTCATTTCTACTCAGCACCAACAGAAATATTGTTTGTTGAAATAAAACAGACTATTACTATTGTCAAGATAGGAATGACATGAGATTATACTATCCCTAAAGAAATATGCGAACAAGAAGAGATAACCAAAAATCAGATTATTTGTTTACTCTATTTGTAAAAATATTAGAGAAAATGACAGAGAAGAGATAAGAAAATAGGTCATAACGATCCTAAAATCGGAAGAGTTACCAGTCACAAGATCTATTACAAAAGGAGTTATTTCAGAAGAAACTATGGAACAATTCTGTAAGTAGGTTGGCCAAAGATACGATGACCACATATGAAGCAGGTGTAGTGACAGACACAACTTTATTCCAGATGTGATGCTACAATAGTAAGAAGATAAAAAGGCAGCAGATACAACAAGAAGAAGATAAAAAGAAGACAGTAAAGGAGTAATAATATAAGAACACAAGGCATTAAAGATAGGAAAATGACATATAAGGAAAAGATAAACTTCTTACGTAAATTATTGTAAAGTTTTAATAGCCTTTTTGCCTTTTCTTTTCATTTAATAGGCTTTTTGACTTTTTGGACAAAAGACTATTATTAGTTTTAGTTAGCTTTAAGTCTTTTCTTTTCAGAATGTACAGACTTCTTTGTAAATTAGGAAACGTGTAAAGTGTGTTAATAGTTTACGCGCTTTCTTAGGATTATAAATAGAGAGCATTTTGCTCAGTTACAGGTAAGCCTTCATGAGTTAAAGCAAAACCCTCTCTTGTACACAAAAAACTTTTGAATTATTTAATAAAACACAGGTATATTTCCAAGGAAAAGCTATGAATCAGGCAGCTATGGAAAATCTAGAATTATCAGTTTTACCAGAACAGGTATTTATATTTATGATTATGAATAGCTAAATTAATAAATTCCTGACAATCATGATATGATAAAATAAGTTCATGTCAGTTACTTTATAGTAAAATTATTCAAAAAATAGCTTGTTAAGGAGTTTACTAGCAAAGTGGAAAAGGAGAAAAATCCCTAAGAACTATGCCATCCTAAAGGTGAAACCGGTGAGGTAAGAAAGCCGTGATAGGGGAGTAGCCAGAGTAGAGGTGTTGTTTAAAGAAAAAGTATCCAGATTACCATGCTAATAGTGATCGAAGAACATGTTATTTAAGAATAATCTAGTATATTGCAATCTAAAATGATCATATTTTGTTATGTGTATGATTGAAGGAAATATTTTGAAAAAACATCATATGAAAAATGAATACTTATTTATTTGACGAAATGGAAGATAAATTCAAAATACTTGTTTTATATATACTTAAAGATATAGAAATTGTAGATATAAGAAAAATCATATTGGAAAAAATATTTGATAAATATTTTATGACTAGAATAAATTACATACCACACCTTCCTACCTATTCTTACAAATACTTACATACCAAACCTACACATCAACCATGATAAATTACGTATATTTAGAAAATTGAAAAATTGATATAAAAAAATATACAATTAATAGAAAAACTTATGAAAACAAATTTAGAAGAATATATGAGAACTAAAGATAAAAAATATATAGAATTCCTTAATGAAAATATAGAGGAATTATTAAGATTAAAACAAACAATTAATAAATACTATCATAAAGCAATTAATTACTAGAATTCAATTTCAAGTTATCGAAGTTATTCGTAGAAACCTAAGCATAATATGGATAATATGACAAGATATATATCTGATGAAACGAAGATACTAGTTTTATATATCATAAAAAGACTTAGAATTAGAAGACATAAAGAAAATAATATGGGAAAAAATATTTGATTATGAAGATGAGTTACTAAGTACTAATTGGATAGAAGATGAATTAGAAAATATAGATTTCTATGGTAGAAATTATTATTCGGATAGTTATTGTTCAGATGGATATCATACAGATTAAAAATGCTAGAATATATTCAAAGAGTTAGAGAGAAACAAAGTCGGCTACACGAAGAAATTAATTATAGAAACAAACTTAGAAAAGGAATAGAACAATTAAAAGAAAGATTAATTTGGATAAATAAAACCATAAAACAACTAGAATTAAAAGACAGTTTAGAATATGATTTAGACATAAAATTATTCATAGACGAAAAAGACAGGATAATTAACGAAATAGATAACCTAGAATTTAATATCAGATATAGTACAATTACAATAAATTATTACAAATAAATTTACAGTATCACAACTACTTTAGGATAAAATGATAGACTATGAGTATTTAAAATTTTGGGGACAAGATATGGAATAAATAAGATTAACAGAAATACTTATGAAAGAGAATTTAATTGAATATTCTAGAACAAAAGATATAGAATATTTTGAATACCTCCATAATAATATACAAGAATTACAAAGACCAACCGAAAAAACTAAAGAATATTACAGTAAAACATTTAATCAAATACCATCCAATCACCCTCCAAGATATGATCATTAATAAAATTAAATAAATAAACTAAAAATAAAAATGATTAGAGAAGTTAAGAAATATCCATGCACAAATAAAAATAGATCCATTGGACCAACAATAGATCTATTTAAGTTACCCAAGCTATCCGCACCCCTTACAATTGATATTCATCTCCAAAATATTGATATCTACCTGGTGCATTTTTATATCCTAATGGTAATACGTTCCATTCATACATCCTTGTGGTACCGTAAATGCGGTTAATTCCTTAGAATCTTCTTCTAACTATAAGTGGTAAAATTCTGATTTACAGTCAAATTTACTAAAGTAGTCATATCCTTGTATTTGTCTTATTTTTAATATCTTATTTGGTATTGGATAATTATATGTCATAGGTTTTGCATTTAAATTTCTGTAGTCAATAACCATTCTACTTTTTTTCTTTTTTGTTCACTATGTTTATTTACTATAAATGCTGGACTATTGTGTTTACTATTACTTTTTTGTATATATTAATTTTCTAATAATTCATCTATATGCATTTTAAATTTTTTTAAATCGTCAAAATTATATGTTAATGGTTTTTTGAGTTATTATGCTATTTTTATCCATTAATTAAATTTTTATAGTAGTTTTATATTTTTCCCATCCTTTTAATGGATCTTCACTATATAATTATCTTAATTTTTTCTTTATTATTTCTACCTTATCTATTGAAAATATGATTATTTATTTTTTATTTATCAAAAACACAACTAGTTCTACTGTGTTTTCTGTATTTTTTATATTTTTTAACTTATGTGTAATTTTTTCACTTTCTTCTATCCAATCAGTTTTCTTACTTATTTTATTAATAACTCTTTTTGCTCTTACTTTTTGTTTACATGGTGTTGTAAACCACCAATCTGTTTTAGTTATTATATGTGGATATAATTTATCTAAAAATGACATTCCTAAAAGCATATCATTTGATGTTAGTTCATAATTATAGATTTCTTCTATTGTTATTAGTTTATCCCATATTTGTATTTTTACATTTTTAGCTTTATATGTAATTAAATTCCTTCATTATTAAATCTTTTGACTACTATTGGTATTTATAATTTATCCTATTTAATTTCTGGTAAACAGTTGTATCTACATAAGTTTGCTTCTGCTCCTGTATCTATCATAGGTGTATTAAACCTATTAAAATATCCTTCTACTATTATTTTTACAAGTACATATATTTTCATATCATGTTAAAGCTCTTTTTATAAATAATATTTCTTTATTAGTGTTATAGATAATTGTGTATGTTCTATATCGTATGATTTTACTTGTTCTAACCATTTTATTCCTAATATTATATCTGCTTTTTGCATTTCTTCCTTTAATTCAAATTCTATTTTTATTTTCGTAACTCCTATTATTATTATCTCTTTTTCTGTAGTATCCTTAATGTTTATTAGACTCCTTGGTAGATCTGGGCATATATTACTATTAGATTTTATTTTTTCACTTCTTACTAGATATTTTGCTATATAATTTTCTTCTTGTCCTGTGTTTAAGAGTATTAAATATTCTTTTTCATTTATTATTCCTGTTATATAATATTGGTTTGAATTAACTGTTGAAGTTATTTCATAACTTGTTCTTTTTTATGAGCTTGATGATTCTAGTTTTTCATGAGCTATTCTTTTTTATGTACTTATTCTATCATTTATTATTTCTAAATCTTCTTCAATGTCTATATTTTTGTAACTTTAATCATTATTATCAATTGTTTTTACAAATTTTTCAAAAGGACTTTCTATTTGTATTTTATTTATTTTATTTTTTCCTGTTATTTTATGTTTTGTTGTTAATATATATAAATTTTTATATCTAGCTGTAAATATTTTACTTTCTAGGGCTAGTTCTATTTCTGATATTTTCCAATATAATACTAATGATTTATCTATTATTGCTACTGAATAATTCGCACCTATTATAAATTTAAATTTTTGGTATATTAAATTTCCTTTTATAGCAGTTATTATACTTTTTTCTATAGGTTTTATAATTTTATCATCTGCTAAATATAATTCTATTTGTGTATCTATTCTTTCTCTAAAACATATTTTTATCAATATTTCTGTTCCTCTAAGGTGTACATATTTTATTGGGTCTTTACTTTTTATATCGTTTATTTCTTTATTAATTATTCTTTTTGTTACTAGTGGTATACTAGCTCTTCTTTTTGCATATATACGGTCTATTACATGTTCCTTTTGGCTTACTACGTAGTATTCTTCCTTTTTTCTACTAAATATATTTTTTATTGTTGGTATTTTAAATATTTTTTCTACACTTAACTTTAACTCTTTTCCTTTTATTTCATCAAATATATGGCAAAAAAATATTATTTTTTGATCTATTCTTTCTTCATTTAAATATTCTTCCTTTGTTATTATTTTTATATCTTCTTCAGTTATTTGGTTCATTTTTATATCTTCTTCAGTCATTTGATTCATCTAATTTACTAACTATTTCATTATCTGTTTCATTCTCCAAAGTTTCATATATACTATCTTCACTTTCTAATTCATAATCTATATAATCTATCTGCATATATTCTGTATTTTCTATTTTTATTTCTGATATTTATTTCTTTTTTGAGTTTTTTAGTAATTTACAATCTCTAGCTAAATGTCCTAGTTTTTCACAATTATAGCAAGTACAATCTTTTATAGATTTATTTTTTCTATATGGTGTTTTATTTTATAATTTTTTACATAATATCTTTTTCTTGATTTCTTATACTTATATTTTAATTTCTTGTATTTCTTATATTTCTTATGTCTTTTTCTTTTCTTATAATATCTTTCTTCAAATCCAAATTGAGGTGCTATTTTATCTTTGCAACATGTTAAATTTCTATTTAATGTCTTTTCCATTTTTATTTCTTCTCTATATTTTTCACATAAATTTCTACACCATTATTGTAAAAATTTTATTCTTTCTCCAAGGGTATCTACTATTTTTGCTTCATTCAAACTGTTTATTATTTTTGAACTAAGTGGTTCGAGTAATTTACTAAAATATAATCTTCTTATTTCTTTACTTTCTTCTATATTATATGTTCCTTTATAATAATATTCTTTAAATGCACACATATACTCATCTATATAACACATATTACATATTGCTAGTTTTAACATTAAATTTCTATTTTTATATTTTTTCTTTATTTTGCTCTTCTTCTTCTGTTGCTATACTGCTAAATTCATCTCTTATAGCTATTTCATATTTTTTCAATATTTCTATTGGTAGTATTTTAGTAGTTATTGATGTTCCTTCTGTTTTGTTATCAGATCTTAATACTTTTTTACTTGCTTCGGCTAGGTTTAAAAATCATAATTTTACTGTTCCTATTAATGTCTTTTCTATATATTCTGGTGTGTTTGTTGTATCTATTTTACTATCTAATAATTATTTTGACATATATCCTACCCATAGTTGTATTATTTTACTTGTGTCTATTACACAGTCTAAATCTAAAAAGTTGTAATTAATTATTTGTTTAGATGTCCATTTACTATATTCATCCTTCGGATTATATCTTTTAAATTTATTTTTCTAATTATATGTATGTTTTCTTATTTTTGATGCACTAGGTATTATATTTTTATCTAGAGTATTTACTTTTGTATTTATTAGTTCTAGATTTTCTTTATTAATTACTTCTTGTTTTTCATTAATTTCTAGTTTTCCTATGTTTTCTAGAATTTCTGTATATGCTTCACTATCTTTCAAATAATAATTATCTGTTTTTTCAGCATCTATTGTATTTATTTCTAATTCACTAGTTTCTGATTCTTTATTTTTTGTTTCTAATTGATTTATCTTGTTTAATAATTTTTGTTCTTTATCTTTTTCGTCTTTTTCTTTCTGTCTCTTTTCATATAAATCTTTTAGCATTTTTAGTTTTTCTTCTAATTTAGCAATCCTACTATTTTTAGTTTCTTCTATTTTTCATATTTCTTCTATTGTTTGTTGTTTTATTTTATATATATCTTTTTTTCTGTCTATCTCTTCATTTTCTCTTTCTATTCTTACCATGGCTTCCAACTTATCTTCTAATTTTTATTCTTTTTTTTTAACATTAAATATAAATGTTCACCTATTTTCTTATATCTTCTTCCTAAATT
>NW_025848319.1:30048-31631 GCF_002878395.1 Capsicum annuum | reverse complement strand
GATTAAAGATATGTTGATTATTAAAAAGGATAGCTTATATGTATTATGTGATGCAACAGATTGTAGATTTGTTGCAACAATCTGTTGCAACAAATCAAGTTATAACTTTCCACAGTAATTAAAAAGCCACCAGTGTCAACAAATGGAGGTGAACAATCGTGCCTTTTTAGTTTTGAATCTATTTTTTTAATTTATATAATAATAAAAAAAGTCACCAAATTTGGATTAAAGATTTTAAATGATGATTATTAAAAAGATATTTGTCGCAACAGATCATAGATTTATTGCAACAAATGGTATATTTGTTGTCAAAGAGGGGTTATTTGATGCACCAGATATATAATCTATTATCAAAACTCAAATAAATGGTCACTGAAAAGACTTATCAAGTCACAACTTTCCACAGTAATCAAAAAGTCACCAGTATTAATAAATAGAGGTGAAAAGTCGCGCCTTTTTATTTTTGAATCTGTTTTTTTAATTTATATAATAAAAAAGTCACCAAATTTGGATTAAAGATAAAGATATGATGATTATTAAAAAGATATATGTTGCAACAGATATATTATTTGTTGCAACAGATCATAGATTTGTTGCAACAAATGGTATGTCTGTTGTCACAGATGGGTTATCTTATGCAACAGATATATAATCTGTTGCCACAACTCAAAAAAATAGTTAATGAAAAGAATTTTATCAAGTCACAACTTTCCATAGTAATACAAAAGTCACCAGTATTAATAAATGGAGGCGAACAGTTGCGCCTTTATGCCTAACTCATTCAAATTCAATCCTCTATAAATAGGTCCTTCCTTACTCGTTCATTCTACTACACATATCTATTTATTTCTTGCTCTTGTCTTTCATATTACACCTTCAACTACTTTTTGTTCAAGAACTTGATTGTTTTTCCCTATCTCTAGTAAGTTTTTTTCTTGATTTTTGTGTAAATATACGTTGTATTACTTTTAGATTCTTTTCTTTACTTTTATTTTTATGTTTTTTGCTAATTTATGTGTGTTCTATATATGGGAGATCCAGTGTGGGATGTCGCTATTTTACGAGACGACGTACAGGAACTGCAGAGGTAGGTACATGATATACAGTGGGAGTTAGCCGTTGTCAGAGTAAGGATGTTGCGGGAGATCCGCAGGATAAGAATGGCGCTACTGCTTCCTGTCGAAAATGCGGCTGGCGATAATAATAATAATAATAATGAATAATCTATTAATAATAATTATATTATTTTGTTTCTTCTTTCTTTCTAAGTCTGTATATGTATTTTTATTTCTTTTAGTTTAATAAAAATATATGTTTGATCAACTTTGACCGTTTTAATTCATATTTAATTTTCATTATGTCTATTATCTTCTCAACAAATATGTCGATGATTGGACGTAAGAAGTAATTTTGAATCAAGTAGCAATAGCAAGATTTAAGATTTATCTATTGGGTTTGTGGCAGAGGCCGATTTATATGTTGTTCCAAATAGATTATTCATATGTTGCAACAGATAACTAGTCTGTTTCAACAGATAACTCCCTCCGTCTCAAATTTCCCTATCCGTTCCAAATTGAGATGGC
>NW_025848319.1:0-29948 GCF_002878395.1 Capsicum annuum | reverse complement strand
GGGTAATTTGAGATGGAGTATTTAATTTTCATTCTGTCTATTATATTCTTAACAAACATGTCGATGATTGAATGTAAGAAATAATTTTGATCCAGTAGAAATAGCAAAACATATTAGTTATCTATTAGGTTTGTGGCAGGGGCTGATTTGTGTTGTTCCAAACAGATTAATCAGTCTGATGCAACAGATAATAAGTCTGATGCAACAGATAATCAATCTGATGCAACAAATAATCAGTCTGATGTAATAGATATATCTTCTATTTTAATAGATTACTCATTTGATTCACCAGATGAGTGATTTGTTTAAATTGTGGTCACTTATGGTAGATTCATGATCAGCTTTGGTCCATTGTTGGAAAAAACAACAGTAACTTTATAACCCAGATAACAAATTTGACTTAAAACCATAATTTGTCTTACCAAGGTCTCCTATGAAGTAATGTCAAAGTGAAAAGTGGTGATGTTCGAAACAAAATTTGAACTAAGAAATTGGTAAAATAGCAACAGTAGCAGTAACAACAACAACAATGGTCGACAAGAAGAAGATGAAGATGATAATGAAGTAAAAGATGATGATAATAAAGTAGAAGATGATGAATAAAGCAGCAACAACAACAATTAGCAACAATAATCATGAAGAGATAAAACAACAATGGATGAGAAAAGAGAGAAACACGACTTTTTTCCCTCCATTTTTTGTTATGCTAACTAACATTTGGATCAAAGTATAAATTTAAAAACTTGTGGGTTATTTTCAAACTTCTCCAACTTTCTTAATCCATAATAAAGAAATTGTCACCTCCACCTAATAATTAAGACTTGTGTCATCTATACCTCATTTTAAAACTATTTTGTCACCTACAGCCAAAAAGCCCATGTTTCTCTTTATTATTTTAATCAAGTAGTATGTATATTTCTTCTACAATTTTACTTTTACAAAATGAAAATGAAAAATGTCACTTGAATTCAAGCTAGGATATAATACAAGAGAAAATTATCTTGTTAAATTATCACTGTCTGCATATAAAAATAAAAAATAAATTTATAAAACGAAGAATATGAAGATCATAAATAAACTAAGCATAATATTATATATTTTTGTAGGAGTATATATAAGATAGATTAAGAAGGTAGAATTTCATTCGTTTCAATTTTCATTCAAATTCAAATAACATATCAATTTGTTAAAAAAATATATGTTCTTCATTACCTTTATCTTTTTCAAATACAATGCATATTTATCTTATAATGTTATATTTGAATTGAAAGAATGATTCGAAATCAAACTACATATGACACATTTCGTTATAGTAAAGAACATATTATTATTATTATTATTATTATTATTATTATTATTATTATTATTATTATTATTATTATTATTATTATTATTATTATTATTATTATTTTAATATTAATTTTATATTTCCCTAACGTGTAAATAATTATGTTTAAATATATTAGCATTTAAATTTTAATAGAAATAAGTTTGAAATAGTAAATGTCTATTAGAGCTCTTTAATTATGGGTTTCTAGTTGTATGATGATGATAATATTTTTTTAAGATGATAATGTACTTCAAATTCTATATAAGATATACTAAGAAGGTAGAACTTCATATCAAATTTTATTTAAATTCAAATATTATATATTTGAAAAAAGAAGATTAGTTTGTTATTTTTATCCTAACTTTCAATTATAATGTATCTTTATCCAATAAAATATATATTTGAATTGATATAAATATTTAAAATTAATAATAAATATTACTATTATTATTATCATTATCATCATCATCATCATCTTCATCATTACTATTATTACCTTCTGTTAGTAATATTACCTATGTACTAATAAATATTATTATTATTATTATTATTATTATTATTATTATTATTATTATTATTATCATAATCATCATCATCATCATTATTACTATTATTACCTTCTGTTACTAATATTACCTATGTACTGCTATTACTGTTTAATTATTGTTGTTATTATTATTATTATCATCATCATCGTCGGCGTCGGCGTCTTTGGCGTCATCGTTGGCGTTGTCGTGGTCGTTGTTGTTGCCACAAGTTGTTGTTGTTGTTGTTGCCACAACTACTACGCATGTACTGTTATTACTGTTACTATTTATTGTTTTTTAAATTCAAATTCAAATATCATATTAATTTGTTATTTTTTCTTTTCCTTACTTTTTCATATTTTTTTCTTCTAAAAGCTTAATATTTTCAAATTTAAATATTTTCAATTCCTTAATTCAACTTTTTTATTACAATATCATTAAGTTTTGTCTTATTATTATTATTAAACGTATGTGTCAGAAAATAAAATTTGTGTCAGAAAAATAATTAATCGGGACAAGAAAAATATTGCAATAATCATTTTATTGATTTCAATATGTGAGTATTACAATCTCTATGATCCTCTGATTTGTCTTTTCAAATATAAATTCAAGGGCATTGAGCTTGATCTTGAATTTGAACTTAATTTGTGAATTTGACGGATTTGATCTTGACTTATACTTCAATTCAAGGGCTTTTGGGTTTGCTCTTGAATTCTGTGATGTTGATCTTAAAGGGTTGAATTTGTAGAAAAATCTATGGCATTTAATCCACAATCTCTCCCTTGTTTCCTATTAGAATTGTTTCTCCTTTTTCTGAATTATGAGATCCCTATTTATAGTTGTAGGAAGGACATAGTCACGGTGACGTTGGAAAAATACCTGAACTTTGACCGGATTTTCAGTTGAGCATACTGAATTTTGCGGGTGTCCTATTACCCACCTATACTTTTTTAAGTGAAATTAATTCCCCCCACCCCTAGACTTTTTTAACATGAAATTAATTGCCCCCTGAAATGTCATACCCAGTTTTGACGTCAAAACTACAGTACACGCGCTTTGTCTTCTCCAATTTATCACTTTTCAACATATTTTCACCATTACAATCATATTAAAGATTCCACAACTCAAATTCCTTCTACAAATCAAATTCCAAATGATTTCATTGAGTCAATTTCAAATTCCAAGTCTGTTCTTATCACAAAAGTTTTCAAATTCAATTTCCAGTTTTAAACTTTGAATTCCATTGAGTTTATGAAGAAAGTTTCTTCATACTTTGAAGAAATATTTTTAGTTTTTAAATAATTGAATGGAATCTTCCATTAATTTTCTTCATTCAATTCACCCCAAAAGTTTTCAAATTCCATTTCAATTTCCAGTTTCCATTCAATTTCCAGTCTTCAAATTCCATTCAATTTCCCATTTTCAAATTTCCATTCAATTTCAACTGGAAATTGAACTTCAATTTCAATTTCCAAATTTCAATTTCAATTTCAATTTCCAAATTTCCAAATTCAATTTCAATTTCAATTTCAATTTCTAAATTTCCATTCTTATCACTTTTCATCATTTTTTCACCATTTTAAAGAAAATTTTCCCCAAATTTCAAATTCAAATTGAAAATTTTCTTCAATAATTTTATTCAAATCGAACTAAATAAATAAAATTTGAAGAAATGGAGTCTTCAATAATTGAGATCAACAATGGAAATACGTTATAGACTTTCGGAAGACGTTGAACAATTGAAAACTTCCGAAAAAAATTTTATTGAAGTCACTTCCGAAATAAAGTAGAAATTAAAGTGTAGTACATTTTTTAATTTCAATTCAACAATGGAGCAATCATTGTTGAAGAGAGGAAAGAAAGAAGAGAGAAGAAAGAAGAGAGAAGACAGAAGAGAAAGAATGAAAAAATAAATAAAAAATATAAAACTTTTTATTTGTTACAAAATTAAGGGATTATTTGCAAAAAAAAAAGAGTTTATAACCTTTTTTTAAATCTTTTCACACGCTCAATGCACGTGAGTAACACGTAATGGGCCAAGTGGCAGATATATGCCATTAAAATATGAAAAAAAAAGTTGGGGGGGGGGGGTAATAGGACCCCCGCAAAGTTCAGTATGCCCAATTGGTAATCCAGTCAAAGTTCATCTATTTTCGTAAGTATTATCCCTTTTTCTTGTCCTTACTTTTTCATATTTTTTTCTTCTAAAATCTTAATATTTTGAATTCTTTAATTCAACTTTTTTATTACAATATCATTAAGTTTTGTCTTATTATTATTATTAAACGTATGTGTTGGAAAATAAAATTTGTGTCAGAAAAATAATTAATTGGGACAAGAAAAATATTACAATAATTGTTTTATTGATTTCAATATGTGAGTGTTACAATCTCTATGATCCTCTAATTTGCCTTTTCAAATATAAATTCAAGGGCATCGACATTGATCTTGAATTTGAATTTAATTTGTAAATTTGACGGATTTGATCTTGACTTATACTTCAATTCAAAGGCTTTTGGGTTTGCTCTTGAATTTTGTGATGTTGATATTAAATGGTTGAATTTGTAGAAAAGTCTATGGTATTTAATCCACAATCTCTCTCTTGTTTCCCATTAGAATTGTTTCTCTCTTTTCTAATTTATGAGATCTCTATTTATAGTTGTAGGAAGGACATAGTCATGGTGACGTTGGAAGAATACCTGAACTTTGACCGGATTTCCAGTTGAGCATACTGAACATTGCGGGGGTCCTATTACCCACCTAGACTTTTTTAAATAAAATTAATTCCCCGCCAGACTTTTTAAAAATGGAATTAATTGCCCCCTACATCGAAATGTCATACCCAGTTTTTATGTCGGAAGTGCAGTACATACGCTTTGTCTTTTCCATTTTATCACTTCTCAATATTTTTTCACCATTACAACCATATTAAAGATTCCACAACTCAAATTCCTTCTACAAATCAAATTCCACATGATTTCATTGAGTCAATTTCAAATTCCAAGTCCATTCTTATGACAAAAGTTTTCAAATTCAATTTCTAGTTTCAAACTTTGAATTCCATTGAGTTTATGAAGAATGTTTCTTCATGCTTTGAAAAAATAGTTTCAGTTTTCAAATAATTAAATGGAATCTTCCATTAATTTTCTTCATTTAATTCACCCCAAAAGTTTTCAAATTCCATTTCAATTCCCAGTTTCCATTCAATTTCCAGCTTTCAAATTCCATTCAATTTCAACTGGAAATTGAACTCCAATTTCAATTTCCAAATTTCAATTTCAATTTCAATTTTCAAATTTCCAATTTCAATTTCAATTTCAATTTCCAAATTTCCATTCTTATCACTTTTCATCATTTTTTCACCATTTTTAAGAAAATTTTCCCCAAAATTTCAAATTCAAACTAAGAACTTTCTTCAATAATTTTATTCAAATCAAACTAAATAAATAAAATTTGAAGAAATGGAGTCTTCAATAATTTAGATCAACAATGGAAATACGTTATATACTTTCGAAAGACATTGAACAATTGAAGACTTCCAGAAAAATTTTTATTGAAGTCACTTTCGAAATAAAGTTGAAATTGAAGTGTAGTACATTGTTCAATTTCAATTCAACAATGGAGCAACCATTATTAAAGAGAGGAAAGAAAGAAGAGAGGAGAGAGAAGAGAGAAGATAAAGAATGAAAAAATAAAAAAAAAATATAAAACTTTTATTTATTAAAAAATTAAGGGACTATTTGGCAAAAAAAGAATTTATAACATTTTTTTTAACACTTTACACGTAGTCAATGTGCTTGACTACTGCGCAATGGGCCAAGTAGCAGATATATGTCATTAAAATATGAAAAAAAAAGTTTGGGGGGGGGGGGTGTAATAGGACCCCTGCAAAGTTCAGTCAACTGGTAATCCAGTCAAAGTTCAGGTATTTTCGTGGGTATTATCCCTTTTTCTTATCCTTACTTTTTTCATATTTTTTCTTCTAAAAGTTTAATATTTTCAAATTTAAATATTTTCAATTCTTTAATTCAACTTTTTTATTACAATATCATTAAGTTTTGTCTTATTATTATTATTAAACATACGTGTTGAAAAATAAAATTTGTGTCAGAAAAATAATTAATCGGGACAAGAAAAATATTGCAATAATCATTTTACTGATTTCAATATGTGAGTGTTACAATCTCTATGATCCTCTGATTTGCCTTTTCAAATATAAATTCAAGGGTATTAAGCTTGATCTTGAATTTGAACTTAATTTGTGAATTTGATGGATTTAATCTTGACTTATACTTGAATTGAAGGGCTTTTGGGTTTGTTCTTGAATTTTGTGATGTCGATCTTAAATTGTTGAATTTGTAGAAAATCTATGGAGTTTAATCCACAATCTCTCTCTTGTTTCTCATTAGAATTTTTTCACCCTTTTCTGAATTATGAGATCCCTATTTATAGTTATAGGAAGGACATAGTCACGGTGAAGATGTACTTCTTTTAAGTAGTCAGATTTAAGTGACATAATGATATTTGATTGGGCCATTGATTTGGTTGGGCATGCTGTATTATTTTAATATGTGACATGATCCTATTAGTTCCTTCACTTAACTTGGCATGCCATATCATTAGAACTAAATTGGGCCTTAAGAATAAGATGACATTTTAGGATTAGGAAAGTGGGTTCATCATTTGTAGCCTAAATCAGTGGCTTAGTCTAACAACTATTAAACTTTAATTAAATGCATATTGATTCATATTTAAATAATCAATTCAATTATATTAATCCACAATATTTATCTAAACTAATATATTTAAAATTTATGTGATCACAAATGCTCCACTTCAAAACTTATTGATGTATTTAAATCTTCGTAGACTAGACTTGAAGTATCAACTTCTTTTAATTGATCTCAATAATAATTTATATGTGCAATTGAATAGTACAAAAATTAGGAACATCGCCCAATGCTATTAATACTGAGTACCACAATAATAATAATAATAATTATAATAACTATCATTAAAATTATTACATGTATTCTTAAAAGATTGTATTCATTTGATTGGAGGGAATTCGTGCGTCCAAGTGAATCCTACACCAATATAGACTTGGCAACAATCTTTACAGACTTAGCAAACTCATTTCTTTTAGAAGCCCAACTATTGCAGTCCTACTTCGATTAGAACTTTGCAACAATTGCCACCTTTAGACTTCTTTTAGTTAAATTAGGAACAATCACACTTTTCTTCTTGAATTGCAACACCAAAATACCCTCAAGTTAGGAGTGTACCACCTTCAATACCTTGTTTCAAATAGGGACATACTTTTAATTTTTTTTTCATGAATTAGACCATAGCGATCCACGCCAAGGAAGCATAATGCTAGGTAATTATTTTTTTCTTCTTTTAATTTTCATCATTTTTTAGCTCAGCATGGTAGTGGTAGAAAATTCATATTAAATTGTAGGAATGTCAAAATCATGAACGGTTTGATCTTCCAGATAATACACTTTGAGATATATAGAATATCTAAGGTTAGAAGTTAAAATCCTTCAATGTAATTATAGAAACTTTTTTGAAGTTAGCCTTGAATATTATCATGCTGAAATGTCAGATCTGTGCATCTTTACTACAACTTTCATATCTTGAAGAAGGAATGACGAAATCATAAGACGCTTCATTTTTTAAAAACTAGATACAAAGATCTATAATATATCCAAAATTCATAATATGGCATATTTGGTATCTTGTCAGGTGTTATCCTAAAGTCAACTTTGGTATGATGTACCAATAGTTTCAGATATTTGCAATGACACTAAAAAAATTGTATCTTAATGTGGAAGTACCAAAATCATGATCCTCTTAATTCTACAGATACCAGAAACATGAAGCTATAACATATCTAAAATTTAGAATTTAAAACCTCTGTCTCACTAAATAATTTATATCTTGATGACAGGCCATCACCATTAAAAGGCATATTGATTGCTAGAAACTAGACTTAGAGGGCTTCATTCTTATCAAAACATTTTGTATCAAGCCTATCTAAGTTGGTGATATATAAATTTCGAGTTCAAAATGTCCTAACAGTTAACAATATCTCTGCTATTTGTGTTTTCTTTGTATTAACTTTTTCTCTTTCTTTTTTGAAGGGTTGAAATGAATAGCATTCATGTCGTACTACCTTGAGGTGAAGAGTTTAACTTTGCCTCCCTCACCTAGAGACCTGACAAGTACGATAAGTTGGGTCCCTTTCAGTGATACACTTATGCAACAATCAGCTTAAGGTGTGAGAGTTTAACTTTGTCTCTGTCACCTTGAGACCTGATAAGTTTGGCTTCAAGTTTGGGATCCTTTAAATGATACACTTATGCAATGATCACCTTAAGGTGCAAGAGTTTAACTTTGCCTCCGTCACCTTGAGACATGACAAGTTTTACTTCAAGTTTGGTCTCTTTCACCGAGGTACTTATGCAATGGTCAACTTAACGTGCGAGAGTTTAACTTTGCCTCCATTACCTTGAGATCTAAATAGTTTGGCTTCAATTTCGGTCCCTTCCTCAATGTACCTATGAAATGATCAACTTAAGGTGCGAGATTTTAACTTTGGCTCCATTACCTTGAGACCGGGCAAGTTTGGCTTCAAGTTTAGTCCCTTTCACTGATGTAATTATGAAATGGTCAACTTAAGGTGTGAGAGTTTAACTTGTCCTTTGCAACCTTAAGGCTTGACAAGTTCAGTTATTTACATAACAAATCTATCAAAATGCCAACTTAAAGTTCAAAGAGACAAATCATGTCCACCTTAACACATGGAAAATTTGATATCTTCTTTAGAATAAATCCATGAAGAGACCAACTTAAGGTGCAAAGGGACAAATATTTTCAACCTTAAGATATTGAAATTTTTAAATTATTTTAAGGATAAATCTACGAAAGAGACCAGCTTAAGGTGTAAAGGGTCAAATCTTGCTCACCTTAAGGCATGAAAATTTTGAGACCTTTTTAATGATAAATCTGCAAAGTGACCAGCTTAAGGTGCAAAGGGACATATCTTATCCATCTTAAGATATGAAAATTCAGAGATCTTCTCAAGGATAAATGCATGAAGAGACCATCTTAAGGTGCAACGGGAAAAATTTTGTCCATCTTTAGTCATGAAAATTTTGAGATCTTTTTGAGGATAAATTCTTAAAGAGACCAGCTTAAGGTGCAAAGGTACAAATCTTGTCCATCTTAAAGAATGAAAATTTTGAGATCCTTTTAAGGATAAACCCGTGAGAGGCCAGCTTAAGGTGCAATGAGACAAATTTTTCCACCTTAAGGCATGAAAATTTAGAGATCCTTTTAAGGATAAACCCGTGAGACCAACTTAAGGTACAAAGAGACACATTTTGGCCACCTTAAGGCCTGAAATTCTAGAAAAATTTAACTTGAAGACTTAGGAATTTTGACACCTTCAACATGAAAATTTAGTAGTTTTGGAGGTTCAATTTTAAAATTTGGTAGATTTTTTACTTCAAACTACAAGCTAGGTAGATTTACACCTTTAGTTGTAAGCTTTGTGAGATTTAGCATTCCAAATCCCATCGGATAACCTTATTTTTCTCTTGAAAGGCTGGCCCCATTGGGCCATTAATAATTAATGTAATTCCAATATTTGATGAGTATATTTAAAAACTTAACTTTTATGTGATGGATCAAGAAGGAACATCCTTTTTTGACATTCATGCAACTGAACTCAAAATGAAATTTTAAGTGCTTACGTACCTCGGTAAAGAGGATCAAGTCACAACGTAGTTTTGTAAGTGTTTTTTTCATATTTGTTTTGCATTCTAAATTTTCTCTAGGTTGCCTATTTTGAGGTTTGCAATCTAGCAGACTTTTTTGTGTCATACACAGTTTATACTCTTTCATTCAGTATTGTACATCCAGTTTATGCTCGTGCCTTAAGGAACATCATATTTCTTCATGGATAATACTTTTTTAAGAACTTGGTGTTGATGGGAACAATTTTTACACCATCTACATCGACAAGCTTGTAAGCACCATTTGAATATGCCTCTTGTATAACATATAGTCTATCCCATTTTGAGGTGAATTTGCACCCAGACTTACTAGAAGTAATAATGGGCCTCTTTATTGCAAGGACTTCATTTTTAACCTGAAAGCATCTTAAGAGAACTCTTCTGTTGAAATAATGAAATAGGTAGGTTTGGTAATATTCAAGATTTTGTTGAGTCTCTAGCCTTTTCTTATCAAGAACTTCCAACTCCGTAAGATGCAACTTAGAATTTTTTTCTCCAGTGAGCCTTCTTGAATAGCTAATCTTAAATAAGGTATTTGACGCTCAAGTGGTAGAACTACTTCAACTCTAAAAGCAAACGGGTATGGGGTTGCTTGCATAGGTGTATGTTAAGTCATCCTATATGCCCACAATGCTTCTTCCACTTAGTCATGCCAGTCTAGTTTGGATTTGGAGATGATGCTTCTTCCACTTAGTCATGCCAGTCTAGTTTGGATTTGGAGATGATTTTCTTCAATAGGTTGCATAAAGTTTTATTGAATACTTCGGTTAGACCATTGGCGGCATGTCATGATCCTTCAAGTCATTTCCTTGATTTCCATGCATTTTGGTATTTCAAGCCTTCCTATAGAGGCTACAGGTCATTTATAACATTTTGGAACTATGTCTTTGGTGATCAGATAGTTTATTTGGATTTTAGGATCATTTCTCTATTTTGGGGCTTTTACTGTTTAGGATTTGGTCTCAGACTAAAACTCTTAGGTCTGCTTCCATTATTGCTCTGTTACTGTCTTATTTTTATCTTTTTCTTATCGTATCTGCTGCTTTTTTATCTTTCTGCTATTGTAGTATCACATCTGGAATAAAGTTGTGTCTGCCACTACATCTACTGCATATGTGGTCATCGTATTTTTGGACAACTTGCTTACAGAATTGATCCATAGCTTCTTCTGAAATTACTCTTTTTGTAATAGATCTCGTGACTAGTAACTCTTCTGGTTTTAGGATCGTTATGATCCACTTTCTTATCTTTTCTCTGTCATTTTCTCAAATATTTTTACAAGTAGAGTAAACCAATAATTGATTTCTGTTATAGTAAATCCAAACTAGGTTTTGATTTATATAATTATTTGCTAACTCAGTTGATATACTGCTAAGTCCAATAACTCTCTTGTTTTGGTAGAAGTTCGGTATCTGATTTTTAGTTATCTCTTCTTGTTTGCATATTTCTTCAGGGATAATATAGTCTCGTGTCATTTCTATCTTGACAACAGTAATTGTCTATTTTATTTTATCAAATAATATTTCTGATGGTGCTGAGTAGAAATGGATATATAATAACTGTCCCTTCGTAATCTTTTTATAATCCATAATTTTTTGTGAATATCTAGAATTCTTGTTAACTCTTCTCCAGTAATTATGTAAACTGTAGATAATAGTCCATAATAGTAACATAAGGAAATTAAGTTTGCACTAGTGCTAGGCAAAGCAATAAATTTGTTATAGTTCTGACATTTTTGTGTAATATACCCTTGGTTTTGTTTTGCTAAATCTTCACTCTGGATAGGTTTTGTATTTAACAATGTTAGTAAGGTATAAATATTATCAATATATGTACAAGTGATATGGTTATAAGTCTGCTTTTGTTGATTGAGTGATTCTGAATATGTGTGTATCTGGGAAGGTATAGATGACTCTGATTTTTGTATATTTGGTGTATACGGTTTTGAGAATATCTGGTTGAGGTTATAATTCTTTTTCTTTGGTAGTTCAAGTTTATTTTGAGTGACTACATTCTTTCCCTTGGATACATCACTTGCACCTGCAGCTGTAACTGTAATTTCGTTAGTAATTTGAGTTTTTAGGTGTTTCTCATCATCACCTTCTAGGTCTAGTTTTTTAATGTGCTCTTCCTGCATAGTATCTTTGCTAATAGCTTCTTGTTTTTTATAGTGCTCAACCTGCACTTTTACATTTGTAACTTCAGTAGTTAATGTGATAACTCGTTCTTGTAATAACTTTATTTGTTCAAACACTTGTAATATTAAGTCTGTTTGGGTATCTTTGACATCACCTTCTTCCATTAGTAAATCAGTTTGAGTAGCTTTCTCTTGATATGTAATCTTCAATAACATTCTTGTCAGTATTGATTACTTCAATCGTAAATGTAAAATTTAATATACTCAATACTAATCTCCGAATTTCTTTCGTCGTAACTGAGTTTTGTATTTTTCTTGTTAACCATCATCGAACCTGGGTATTATCTGTTCTAACAATAAATTTTTTATATACAATATATGGTTCAAAGGCTAATAAACATTTATATAATGAACATAATTCTTTTCTATTTATTTCCCATTTTATTTCTGTTTCATTAAATATTCCTGGATAATATCTACAATGATTTTCTATTTTTTCATTTTCTTACCTATATTTAAGTACTCTTCCATAACTATATTCACTTGCATCTACTTCTACTATATATGTAAATTTTTATTTTTGTCTGGGAATTGTAATTTTGGTAATTCTTTACAAAGTATTTTTATTTTCTAAACTTGTTTTTTATCTTCTTCGTTGTAATTATATTCTACATCCTTTTTTAATTTTTTCTGTAAAGGCTTTAGGTTTTCTGCTAATTTTGGTATATTCTCTTACTTGGTTTACTAATCCTAAAAATGATTGTAATTTCTTTTTTCTATCTAATTCTTCTTTTGAATTTATTATTTTTTGTACTATATGTTGTTGCATTTTTACTCCACTTTTATCTATTTGTATTCCTAAAAATTCTATCTGGTTTTTCATAATTTCAGCTTTCTTTTCACTTAAACTTATTTCTAATTTTTCTATTATATCTGTAAATTGTCCTAGTAATTTTAAATAGTCTTTTTTAGTTTTTGTATATAGTAGTATATCATCTATGTATACTATACAATTAGGTAATTGTTTAAAATAATTATCCATAAAATGTTGATATCTACCTGGTGCATTTTTATATCCAAATGGTAATACATTCCATTCATAAAATCCTTATGGTACCGTAAATGCGATTAATTTTTTAGAATCTTCATCTAACTTTACGTGGTAAAATCCTATATTACAGTCAAATTTACTAAAGTAGTTATATCCTTGTATTTATCTTATTTTTAATATCTTATTTGGTATTAGATAATTGTATGTCATAGTTTTTGCATTTAAATTTCTATAGTCAATAACCATTCTACTTTTTCCTCTTTTTTGTTCACTATGTTTATTTACTATAAATGCTGAACTGTTATGTTTACTATTGTTTTTTTGTATATACTGTTTTTCTAATAATTCATCTATATGCATTTAAATTCTTTTAAATCGTCAAAATTATATGTTAATGGTTTTTGAGTTATTATGCTATTTTTATTTATTAATTCAATTTTTATAGTAGTTTTATGTTTTTCCCATCCTTTTAATGGTTCTTCACTATATGATTGTCTTAATTTTTTCTTTATTATTTCTACCTTATCTATTGAAAATATAGTTATTTCTTTTTTATTTATCAAAAATACAACTAGTTGTACTGTGTCTTCTGTATTTTTTATATTTTCTAACTTTTCTGTAATTTTTTCACTTTTTTTTATCCAATCAGTCTTCTTTCTTATTTTATTAATAACTCTTTTTGCTCTTACTTTTTGTTTACATGGTGTTGTAAACCACCAATCTATTTTAGTTATTATATGTGGGTATAATTTATCTAAAAATGGCATTCCTAAAAGCATATCTTTTGATGTTAGTTCATAATTATAGATTTCTTCTATTGTTATTATTTTATCCCATATCTGTATTTTTACATTTTTAGCTTTATATGTAATTAAACTTCCTTCATTATTAAATCCTTTGACTACTATTGGTGTTTTTAATTTATCCCATTTACTTTTTGGTAAACAGTTGTACCTACATAAGTTTGTTTTTGCTCCTGTATCTATCATAGGCGTATAATACCTATTATAATATCCTTCTACTATTATTTTTACAAGTATATATATTTTTATATCATGTTAAAGTTCTTTTTATGAATAATTTCTCTTTATTATATGTTATAGATAATTGTGTATGTTCTAAATTATATGGTTTTATTTGTTCTATCCATTTTATTCCTAATATTATATCTGCTTTTTGCATTTCTTCCTTTATTTCAAATTCTATTTTATTTTCCTAACTCCTATTATTATCTCTTTTTTTATCGTATCCTTAATGTTTATTAGACTCCTCAATAGATCTGGGTATATATTACTATTAGATTTTATTACTTCACTTTTTACTAGATATTTTGCTATATAATTTTCTTCTTGTCCTGTGTTTAAGAGTATTAAATATTCTTTTTCATTTATTGTTCCTGTTATGTAACATTGGTTTGAATTAACCATTGAAGTTGTTTCATAACTTGTTCTTTTTTATGAGCTTGATGATTCTGGTTTTTCATGGGCTATTCTTTTTTATGTATTTATTCTATCTTTTATTATTTCTAAATCTTTTTCTATGTCTATATTTTTGTAACTATAATCATTATTATCAATTTCTTTTACGAATTGTTCAAAAGGACTTTCTATTTTTATTTTTTCTGTTATTTTATGTTTTGTTGTTAATACATATAGATTTTTACATCTTGCTGTAAATATTTTACTTCCTGGGGTTAGTTCTATTCCTGATATTTTCCAATATAATACTAATGATTTATCTATATTTTTATCTGTTATTGCTACTGAATAATTCACACATATTATAAATTTAAATTTTTGGTATATTAAATTTCCTTTTATGGTAGTTATTATACTTTTTTCTATAGGTTTTATAATTCTATCATCTGCTAAATATAATTCTATTGGTGTATCTATTCCTTCTCTAAAACATGCTTTTATTAATATCTCTGTTCCTCTAAGGTGTACATATTTTATTGGGTCTTTACTTTTTATATCATTTATTTCTTTATTAATTATTCTTTTTGTTACTAGCGGTATACTAGCTCTTCCTTTTGCATATCTACAGTCTATTACATGTTCTTTTGGGCTTACTACGTAGTATTCTTCCTTTTTTCTACTAAATATATTTTTTATTTTTGGTATTTTAAATATTTTTTCGACACTTAGGTCTAACTCTTTTCCTTTTATTTCATAAAATATATTACTGTCAAATATTATTTTTTGATCTGTTCCTTCTTTATTTAAATATTTTTCCTTTGTTATTATTTTTATATCTTCTTTAGTTATTTGGTTCATTTTGATATCTTCTTCAGTCATTTGATTTATCTAATTCACTGTCTACTTCATTATCTGTTTCATTCTTCGAAATTTCATATATACTATATTCACTTTCTAATTCATAATCTATATAATCTATCTACATATATTCTGTATTTTCTATGTTTATTTCTGATATTTGTTTCTTTTTTGGGTTTTTTGGTAATTTACAATCTCTAGCTAAATGTCCTAGTTTTCCACAATCATAACAAGTACATTCTTTTATAGATTTCTTTTTCCTATATGGTCTTTTATGTTTATAATTTTTTACATAATATCTTTTTCTTGGTTTCTTATACTTATATTTTGATTTCTTGTATTTCTTATATTTCTTATGTCTTTTTCTTTTCTTATAATATCTTTCTTCACATCCAAATTGAGGTGTTATTTTATCTTTGCAACATGTTAAATTTCTTATTAATGTCTTTTCCATTTTTATTTCTTCTCTATATTTTTCACATAGATTTCTATACCATTGTTGTAAAAATTTTATTCTTGCTCCTAGGGTATCTACTATTTTTGCTTCATCCCAACTCTTTATTATTTTTGAACTAAATGGTTCGGGTAATTTACTAAAATATAATTTTCTTATTTCTTTACTTTCTTCTATATTATATGTTCCTTTATAATAATATTCTTTAAATGTGCACGTGTACTCATCTAAATGGCACATATTACATATTGCTAGTTTTAACATTAAATTTCGATTTATATCTTTTTCTTTATTTTGCTCTTCTCCTTCTGTTGTCATACAGCTAAATTCATCTCTTATAACTATTTCATATTTTTTCAATATTTCTGTTGGTAGTAATTTAGTAGTTGTTGATGTTCCTTTTGTTTTGTTATCAGATCTTAATACTTTTTTACTTACTTCGGCTAGGTTTAAAAACCATAATTTTACTGTTCCTATTAATATTTTTTCTATATATTCTGGTGTGTTTGTTGTATTTATTTTAATAATTATTTTGACATATATCCTACCCATAGTTGTATTATTTTATTTCTGTCTGTTACACAGTCTAAATCTAAAAAGTTGTAATTAATTATTTATTTAGGTGTCCATTTATTATATTCATCCTTTGGATTATATCTTTTAAACTTATTTTTTGTAATTATATGTTGGGTTTCTTATTTCTGATGTACTAGGTATTATATTTTTATCTAGAGTATTTACTTCTGTATTTATTAGTTCTAGATTTTCTTTATTAATTACTTCTTGTTCTTTATTAATTTCTAGTTTTTCTATGTTTTCTAGAATTTTTGTATATGTTTCACTATCTTCTGAATCATAATTATCTGTTTCTTCAGCGTCTATTGTATTTATTTCTAATTCTCTAGTTTCTGGTTCTTTATTTTTTATTTCTAATTTTTCTTTAAATTGATTTATCTCGTTTAATAATTTTTGTTCTTTATCTTTTTCTTCTTCTTTTTGTCTCTTTTCATATAAATCTTTTAACATTTGTAGTTCTTTTTCTAATTCAGCAATCCTACTATTTTTAATTTCTTTTATTTTTCGTATTTCTTCTGTGGTTTGTTGTTTTATTTTATTTATTTCTTTTTTTCTATCTATTTCTTCGTTTTCTCTTTCTATTCTTACCATGGTTGCCAACTTATCTTCTAATTTTAATTCTTCTTTTTCTAATATTAAATATAAATGTTCACCTATTTTCTTATATCTTCTTCCTAAATTAGAGAATACTATTTTTATTTTTGATCCTCCATGATTTTCATATGTTTTTCGCCTATTATAAATTCTTCTTTGTTCATTTTATTTAAACGTATATAGGTTATGTTGATATATATGTTCTAGACTATCTATTGTTGATTCTAAATTTGATATTTCTTCTTTTTGTGCATTTATTGAATTTTTACTAACTCCGACAATTATGTTATACTGTAGTCTTTCTATCCTTATTTTTAATTCTTTACATTTTTCAGATATTATTTGTTTTAATTCTTTATATTTTTGTAATTTCTGTACGTTATTCATCTAAACAATATTTATAATATTTTGGTGGATATCTAAATCTAATTTTATCATAATTAATAAATTAATCAAATAAATCTAAATACATACTTCTGATAACTTTAAACGACATAAGCTCTGATTGTGCATTAATGCTTCACTAGTCAGGCTTGTTTCTTTACTGATTGTGCCTAAACTAGTAATGAATTTGATGAGCCAAAGATGTTTATTAATTCATGAGATTGGATCCACCCAAGTTTAATTATCCTCCTAAGAAGGATGTACATGAGTTTTTTGTTAGTTGTCAGGCGAGCTTGCATAACCTCGATTTGATTGAATTTCATGGTGTTGATTATACTACCTTTAGTTGGTTGGGGCAATGAAGTTCTAATGGATCTATTTAAGTTACCCAAGTTATCCGCACCCCCTACAATTGGTATCAGAGCTTATGTTGTTTAAAGTTATCGGAAGTAATATATATTTGGATGTATTTGATTAATTTATTAATTATGATAAAATTAGATTTAGATATCCACCAAAATATTATAAATATTGTTTAGATGAATAACATACAGAAATAACAAAAATATAAAGAATTAAAACAAATAATATCTGAAAAACGTAAAGAATTAACAATAAGGATAGAAAGACTACAATATAACATAATTATCGAAATTAGTAAAAATTCAATAAATGAAGAAAAAGAAGAAATATCAAATTTAGAATCAACAATAGATAGTCTAGAATATATATATATATATATGTATATCAACATAACCTATATACGTTTAAATAAAATGAACAAAAAAGAATTTATAATTGATGAAAAGACATATGAAAATCACGAAGGATCAAAAATAAAAATAGTATTCTCTAATTTAGGAAGAAGATATACAAAAATAGGTGAACATTTATATTTAATGTTAGAAAAAGAAGAATTAAAATTAAAAGATAAGTTGACAGCCGTGGTAAAAATAGAAAGAGAAAACGAAGAGATAGACAGAAAAAAGGAAATAGATAAAATAAAACAACAAACCACAAAAGAAATACGAAAAATAGAAGAAACTAAAAATAGTAGGATTGCTGAATTAGAAAAAGAACTACAAATGCTAAAAGATTTATATGAAAAGAGACAGAAAGAAAAAAAAAAAAAGGTAAAGAACAAAAATTATTAAACGAGATAAATCAATTAGAAACAAAAAATAAAGAACCAGAAACCAGTGAATTAGAAATAAATACAATAGATGCTGAAGAAATAGATAATTATGATTTAGAATATAGTGAAACATATACAGAAATTCTAGAAAACATAGGAAAACTAGAAATTAGTGAAAAACAAGAAGTAATTAATATTGAAAACAGAAGAAACATCAACAACTACTAAAATACTACCAACAGAAATATTGAAAAAATATGAAATAGCTATAAGAGTATAATTTAGCACTGTAACAACAGAAGAAGAAGAGCAAAATAAAGAAAAAGATAAAAATAGAAATTTAATGTTAAAACTAGCAATGTAATATGTGTTATATAGATGAGTATACGTTCGCATTTAAAGGATATTATTATAAAGGAACATATAATATAGAAGAAAGTAAAGAAATAAGAAGATTATATTTTAGTAAATTACCCGAACCACTTAGTTCAAAAATGATAAAGAGTTGGGATGAAGCAAAAATAGTAGATACCCTAGGAGCAAGAATAAAAATTTACAGCAATGGTGTAAAAATTTATGTGAAAAATATAGAGAAGAAAAAAAATGGAAAAGACATTAATAAGAAATCTAACATGTTGCAACGATAAAATAACACCTCAATTTGGATTTGAAGAAAGATATTATAAGAAAAGAAAAAGACATAAGAAATACAAGAAATTAAAAAATTAGTTTATGAAACCAAGAAAAAAATATTATGTAAAAAATTATAAACATAAAAGACCATATAGACAAAAGAAATCTATAAAAGAATGTACTTGTTATAATTGTGAAAAACTAAGACATTTAGCTAGAGATTGTAAATTACCAAAAAACTCAAAAATGAAACAAATATCAGAAATAAAATAGAAAATATAGAATATATGCAGATAGATTATATAGATTATGAATTAGAAAGTGAAGATAGTATATATGAAACTTTGGAGAATGAAACAGATAATGAAATAGTTAATAAATTAGATGAATCAAATGACTGAAGAAGATATAAAAATGAACCAAATAACTTAAGAAGATATAAAAATAATAACAAAATAAGAATATTTAAATGAAGAAGGAATAGACCAAAAAATAATATTTGATAGTCATATATTTGATGAAATAAAAAGAAAAGAGTTAGACTTAAGTGTAGAAAAAATATTTAAAATACCAGCAATAAAAAATATATTTAGTAAAAAAAAGGAAGAATACTACGTAGTAAGCCAAAAGGAACATGTAATAAACTGTAGATATGCAAAAGGAAGAGCTAGTATACCACTAGTTACAAAAAGAATAATTATTAAAGAAATAAATGATATAAAAAGTAAAGACCCAATAAAATATGTACACCTTGGAGGAACAGAGATATTGATAAAATAATATTTTAGAGAAGGATTAGATACACCAATAGAATTATATTTAGCATATGATAGAATTATAAAACCTATAGGAAAAAGTATAATAACTGCTATAAAAGGAAATTTAATATACCAAAAATTTAAATTTGTAATAAGTGCGAATTATTTAGTAGCAATAACAAATAAATCATTAGTATTATATTGGAAAATATCAGGAATAGAAGTAACCCCAGAAAGTAAAAAATATTTACAGCAAGAACTAAAAGACAAAAACAACTAGGGTTGCGTAACGAAGCTTGAAGATCTGATTTCAAGGAAATTCCTCTGTCAATCATCAAGAATCTTCCTTTTAAGGTATGCATGAGTTGATTTATGGATCCCTTTCACCCATAAAGCTTAAAAAACCTCTTTTTCATTATAAAGTATGATTTCAATATTGTTGGACGTTGATGATCATGTTGTTGATATTGGGTGATTCCCAAGATGGAAGCTTTATATGTTTTTTTGAATTTCATGATATCATATGAGTTGGAAATACGTAAATTTGGTTGTTCATGATGTATAATTTGATGATTTCACCTATGCTTAAGATGTTCATGTAAGGTTTTTGATAAAATTCCTAAGAAACTAGAAATCATATAATATAGCTAAATTGTGACTAAGTGAAGGATTCATGATATCCCGTATGTTCCAATGACTTCTATATTTATAATGTGCCTTGTAAATGTTGTTGGAATACTCATGAACTATTCTTATGAGATTATGCTATGTTTACTTGCAAATCCTACTTAGGAACAAGATGTATCATAACCATGCTTAGTATGAGATCCCTACTCATTATACTATAAATTATGGACTCTACTCTTATGATCAAGTCAGTCATGTGTGTCAGTTTCCTTCCATCGAGTCCTGGGGGTACTTGTACCTTAAAACTATAGTTGTGTGCCTAGATCCATGTCATGTTTCATGATATCCAAACTCAAGCTATGATTCCATAGACTTCAGTCAGTCATGTGACTCAGGAAAACCTCATGATCTTAGTCAGTTGTCAGATATCAGTAACATTCCACCAATAAATGGAATTTAGTAAGATTAAGTCATGCACAATCAGTTATTCATATCGAGTCCCTCCAGATAGGAGAGAGGTTAGCACCGAGTGAACCTAAGGATGGGAGCTCACCCGCCAGTTCAGGGTGTGATTCTTAGTATTCATCTTTATGTTCCAGAACTACGTAGCTAGCGTAGGTTGAGACATCTTAACCCATCAGATTAGGGTTAATGAGGTAGCTTAACTCGTCAGTTAGGGTTCCCACCATTCTCATTGAGTACCCTCCAGATAAGGGTAACTCATAGGCTGTCCTTACCCGTGGCACGGTATTGACACCTCTCCAGTAGGGGCAAACATTACACCCCAGCTTAGCCATAAGGGCATAAATGGGGCATGCCGGTTAAACACTACTTCCCATAGTTTTAGTATCAGTCTCAGTAAAAGAACTCAGGGCATTCTTTAGATTTCAGTATATACAGAACTGTCAGATACAATCATCCATGTTATCAGTTTCAGTATCAGTCATGACAGTTATCAATAAATCATATATTAGCTTACAGGTCATGCTATCACGTACTCATGGTCCCAATTTCTATATATTTGTGTTTGCACTCTCACGTTCATATTAGTCAGTCAGTGTTGTTCATGCATAAAACCCTTTATATTCAGCCTACCTTTCTCGTATACTCAGTACTCCAATTGTACTGACGCATTTGTGCTATAGTTATACGCATTTGGGTTGTGAAAGATATCATTGAGGTGTCTTTTATTGAATAACATTAAGAAGATATAACTATAGAAACATCGGGATAAGAGGATGATACTGATTGGGATTGGATGAAAGCTAATGATGACTGACAAATTGATTTTTTTCACTATTTTACATGCTTCAGTTTTCAATATTCTTTTGGATTGAGTTTTTCTATCACTACTGGTTTAGAAGTTTTTTATCACTATTTTAATGAACCAGTTTTTTATTTCATGGAGATTTTTGTGTCTTTGTCTTCTATTTGTTAGCTATGGAGGTTGAGTGTTGCACCTGTTAATACAATGTCTTTGTGTTAAGAGGAAGGAATCTAGGCCCTACAAGTAATTGAGCAGTGGAACAATAAAATAAGAATTAGACATTTACATTCATATGGTGGCACTAGTTAGAGAAACCATTTAAGTATATTCAAAAAATTTTTAGATTAACATTAATGTATAGTATAGGCATGAAATGCTGAAGTTGTTTTGAGTATTGGATTATACAGTTTATATTTCCGAAACTGAAATTCTATTGAATTTAGCATCTGATTCTTTGTCATGTTTCATTATTCTTCTGCTAGTGATTTGATTTGGATGCTAATTTTTTGTGTTCCTATAAAGATGGTCATTGTGGATAATGAAAAATCAACTGTAGTTCTCCAAATTTTTGTTAAGATCCAACAAATTTATTTGTAAAATGTTTTTTCCATCTGGTATATATTCCAGGGCAATTAGTATTGTATTCATTGAGGTAAATTTCTTACAGTGTAAATCTTGAGTCTGAGATGATTTTATTAAGATCTCATTTTTTAAATTAGTTACTTATATGTTGAATAAATTGGTATGCACTATTTTTCATTGTCATCTTTGGTTTAAGTTGTCGGGCTTAGGATTGTTGATTCATTTATTTTTAATTGGTAACAGATAGGGCTAATGTATTTCAGGTTATAACACACCATTTGATCAAACACTTCCTTATTAAGTGTATTCCATTAGATTCTTAACTTGTTCTAGTTTTTATTTATGCATATTTATATAATCATGAATAAACAAAGGCCACATGCAAGAAACAAAGGAGAAAACAAAAAATATATTTGCAAAGTCTGGATTATTAACAACTATGAAAAAAAAAAGATGGCTATAAATGAAAACAACTGAAACTTTTCAAGCCATATGAATAGAGAAACATCATTTGCTAAAATTATTTGAAGGAAAACAACCAGTAGCAGCACAATCTAAAGAAACTAAACAATCTACATCAGAGTAGCTTGTAGAGGAACAACCTGTAGTAAATCAAGTCCAAGTGGATTTGACCACTCCAGCAATAAATGAAATTTCTAAAGATCGAGGTAGCATTCATATACCTTGGAACTAATTGAATTCTTTTATGATTTATAATTTTTTGTTAGTTCTTATAACTGAAGGGCTTTCTACTAATAAAAAAAGGTAGAACTCAAAGCTGACCCAAGCGGAAATTGATCCTACTAAATATGAATTCTCAACCCACTGGTCCTACTGAAGAAGTAGTTTTAGAATTAAGTAGATTCTTAGGAACACTAGGTTGAAATGATACCCTTTGCCTATTGGATGTACTTAACTGGAGGCTTATGGACACCAAAAATGAATTATGGGAGTACATCAAGGTTTGATATTTTTAATATTTAGTTATTCATTAATCATTTTATATATAATAGCTAACTGATTGATGCCAAATTGAAGATGAGATATGATATTCCTAATGTTGCGAAACATTGGGCATTAGAAAGAATCCAAGAAAGTTAGAGAAAACATAGAAGCAATTTGAAGGTAGATTCCTACGATCTATATCCCAATGATGAAATTTGAATGATCAACAAGCCTGATGATATTCTAGAATGTAAATTTAAAGAGCTTCTCATATACCGAAAGTCTAAGAAATTCAAGGTAATTTATATTTGAGAATATGAAATACCTGATCTTATTTAAGTTGTTCCCTGTTGTGATGTCGTTGCTACTGGTAGCTTGGTTATTTTTTTGACCAAATTCAAATATTTGTTATTATTTTTGCTTTTTTCTTGTGATATTTCTATTGATTTTTTCTCTAGTACTGAAAAACTGTTGTATCCTTTTATGTTTTCAATTAATGTTATTGATTTATTTATTTACAGAAAATGTCTAAAACAAATACTGTAAATCAAAAGAAGCTGATTAATTTGCACACTGCTAGCAAAAGGAGTTTTTCTTTGATTCACCACTAATTGGTGTTTTCTCTTATCTATTATATTATAAACTTAACTACTTGTCATTTCAACCAACTTTTGATATCCAATTTATTATGATCATGAAAAAATGAAGGATAATGTATCGCTTAAGGATATCTTTGTGGCCACAAGAGCCAGGAAACTTGGTTGTTTGTACAAGATCACAAATGAAATCACAACTACTCAAATTGTACAAACATTATATATTTTCTAGTTTTTATTGGCATCAATTTATTATTCTTACTTTTTTGTTTATTTTATTGTCTTTTTTGGATATTCTTTATTAGGTTCAAATTGAGTAAATTGAAACACATTATTCCAGTTTAGATGGTCAATCTGATAAGTCTAGTGTTGATACATTTTCAATCGTAATGGGGTCTGAATATCTGGATCATCTAAAACTGTATGATGCAGGGGTTACAAAGAATTCTCTAAAAAAATATTGGCAATTATGAATTAACTTCAAATGCCATAAATGATGTAGTAGAAATATTAAAAGAAATAGTGCAAAACATGGAGAAATAAATTAAGGAACAAAAGTAAAATATGTGACACAAAGTTATGGCAGATGTAATTGAGAAACTTCAAAAAGTAGGATTACTTGATCCAAAAATACTAGCAACACTGTCCGTGCCTTCACCAAGAGAATCTGCTTCAACACAACCAGCACGGGGAGAAACAATCTAGGTTAGTTTTGATGCGCCCAAGCGCACACGCAAGTATACGTGGTCCACCTAAGTAATATAGTGGCCTTAAAGAAAGACAATTATCTATCACACAAGGACTAGTGTTAAGCAACTATCAAATTCATGTTCAACTAGTGCGATTAAATTAGTGCAACATTACCACAAGAGTTGAAGGTTATAAATAAACGTAAACTAAACAATTTTGTAAAGTAAAGGTTCTTGGACAATCAATAGGAAGAAACCTAGGTTTAAGGCACTATGAGATATCATACAACATTATGTAACTCATTGGTTGGGAAATAATCTTGGTTGTTGGTTCACTAGGTCTATATTATGACTATGGCCTTCCAAACCTCAAGTCCATTATCTAACTTAACCCCACAACTACATCATTGAGTGGGGATGCAAGAACTAAGTTAAGATAACTCATGTTCTATCTTTTAATTTACTAAATATGGAATTTAAGTATATTCACACCCTAAGTTCAAATGATAACACCATACAATTGAGATTACGATCCTATTCTATTCATCCCACATTCTACCCTATCATTAATCCTTCCAGGTTCATAGAGTTAAGCATGTATTATAAGGGTCGTAAATCCTTAAAATAATGATAACAAGGATAAATAAACAACCAAATATGATAAATAATAAAATCCAAGTCAATACATAAGAATAGAAATAATGTTCTTTTCCTAAACCCCAGAAAAGGGTGTTTAGCCACTCATGGATGTAACGAGAATCATAATACAATAATCCATGTTTATATCAAAGAATAAACTAAGGAAAAAGAGTAAAAACTATTTTAATCATAATTGATCATGTGTTAAATCCCTAAGGTCATCTAAGATTTTTATAATGAAGTTCAAGTGTCCTATTTATACTTGGACACAAGCTACCAATTTTAAAATAGGGGCGTGACACGCCCTTATTGCATAGCCTAGGTTCCGTGGCGTTCCACTAACACACACAGCTACTGGAATGGACTTTTTAAAATTCTTCCAAGGGTGTAAAATTTCCCTTTCTTTCCATCTATGTAGCTTAGCATGCCAATGATCCCAAAACATCCAGATTTTGTCCATGCTAGGCACATGGTTTTGTCCTTTAAATCTAAGCTTTATGGTATTGTTTTATCTTTCTTTACAGCTAGTATAACATATAGTTATCTTATTTATAAACTCACCAAGTATCCTATAACATCAAACAACACATATTAGAGCTCAAAACAACAGACAATCCAAGATGATGAGCTAGTAAAGAGCTTAGCTCAAGCTAAGAGTACTAGTTTTGTGCTCTAATTCATAACTTCATGTTTTGACTTCAAACTCCTTATGAATTCATATTAAACATTAAATTGAAATAAAATAACATTTAGATGATTATTTATACCATAATTAACTTATTAAGCACAAGAGAAATCCTTTAAACAAGGTTGATTAAGCCCGGATAACTACAATGAGGTGTGTAAATCCACCTCAGGTAACCACCCAACACTTAAGGCCTTTTTCATACTCAAGAAAATCTTTACTATAAGCATCATAATTATAGAATACCCGTCACTTCTACATAAATAAAGACACTAAAGATAGTACTACAATGACTACACAGAATGCAAGTTTTTAAACTAAGCATGTTATACATATTTGAATGCTCATGAACACTACTCCAAAACATCCTAACCCCAAGAATTAACTCACAAAGTAGGAAAAAAATGCATATTACTCAATAAAAAAATCATAAAAATTATCTATCTATCATTGAACATGTGCCCTCGCTATAAGAAAGTTATGCATATCACTTACATAAATGCAACTTATCACAAGATGGGTACAAGAATCCAATTATGCTCACTCTCCCAAAGAGTTCACAAGTTACACATGATGACCATAGGCTTGCCCTTAGTATAGTACTCTACTAATATCATAATGCTAAGGCTTAAGATCAAATAGGTCTTTAAGGATTGTAATGTAGGCCAAAGGAAGGGTAAGAACTATTTTGGCCAGTTATAGTGACTATCCTCCCTAAGTGCTTTAATACATCACTCCTACATTAAGATCAAACTCTAAACATCTAAATTTCACAACGTCTATCTTACCCATTCTCTTGTGTTTTGCCCCATCTCATTAAGCTAATCATATATAATGTGGAGGGATAATTATTCATCCGCAAAGAACAAATTTTTTCATAATTTTTCTCTCTTTTCATCACACAACTCCAAACCACAACACATATCAATTTTACAACACCAATAACTATTATTTGGGGCCTCACTTTCACTTATTCTCTTCTTATTTCTCCTTCACTTCATTAATCTTCAATGAAACTTCATAGGATCTTCGGATCAAATTAAGTTTAATTAAAGTAAGGGAACAGGCTACATATAAGGCTACCAAAGAATAGAGGCTAAAGGTTAAATGGCACTAACTAGGATTATACACAAGGGTAGACAGAAGAGGTATAAACATGGTTATCAAATAAATTCTTATATCATCTCCTAAACCCACACTCTTTATTTTTCTTTGCACATACACTACTTGGTCAAGCTATTAGCATCTTTTAACATTAAGAGGGTCTGGGGACCCACACTTAGTCTCTATCATGCTTTTTTGCTCAGATTTTTTATATTCAAACTTCTCATCAACTTGTGACTCAAAAAAAACAACCACTACGTGAAGTAAAAATTAAAAATATGAAAAATAAAAATACCTATTCTAACTTGGGTTCCCTCCTATACAACACCTAATTCAGTGTCGTGACACAACCCAACATCACTACTTTGCCTAATTCGTCCATTCTCTTCCTCGTACTTGGAGGCCATCTTCGTACTCATTTCTAATGTCTTGAGTTTGAACTTTCAAAATCAGTAATTTTCTTATTAATATCCTTTTCAGTCTCAACAATAATCATCACTTCAAGCTTAGGTGGTGGTGGCTTGGTCAACTCAATAAGAGAGTTCAAAGAGGTCTTTGATGGTTTAGACCCCACCATCTTATACTCATCCACTTCCGTCACTGTAATTATGCATAAATCTTTGTAGTAGAAAGTTGTGTTGAGTGGTTTATAAACTTTGAAAACTACCTCTTCATCATCCAACTTCACCTTGAGTACTCCCTCTCTTATATATATAAATGCTCCTTCCATTGCTAAGAATGTCTATCCCTAGATAATCATCACCCTATTATCTTCATCATAATCCCAAATAGTTAACTCAATAGGGATAAAATATGTACCAACCTTGATAAGCACGTCCTCAATGATTTCTTCGAGTCTGACTCTAGTTCGTTCAGTCATCTAAAGTATTATAGAGCATGGTCTTGGATTCCCCAAGACAAGAATATTTAACAATGGTAGGGGCATCAAGTTGGTATTTTTCCCTAAACCTCTCAGAGTATGGACCACATCATTATAACCAATTTGTATGGGGCGTGTAAAAATCCCTGGGTCCTTCAGATTCTTGGGCATTTTCCACATTACTACAGAGCTGCAGTAAGTGCCCTAGTATCAACTTATTACAACTTGATTTTGTTAGTTACCATGTCTTTCAAGTAATTATCACACTTGGTCATGCCCTGCAAAACATCTAAAAGAGAAAAGTTAATGTGAAGTTCTTTGAACGTGTCAAAGAATATTTTGAAGCAGGTATCCTCCTTGGCTTTTATGAGTCTCTACGAGAATGGTGGTAGTAGTCTTTCAATCACTTTCTCAGCAACCTTAGTTTTTAGTTTTTCAGACTTCTCAAATTATCATTATCTTTAGGTTTAACCTATTATGGAACGAACTTTGTATCTACCTCCTTATTTGTATTTGAAGGCCTGTCATTATGGCCCTTACCACTCCTTAATGTGATTGCCATAACTTGATTTGGAGGTTCATTATCAATTGGCAAACTACCTAAAAGTCTGTTATCTTGTGCTTGTGCTAGTTGTCTCAACTGTTCCTCTAATTACTTCTAAGGCACTTGATGTTTTCTGATCACAATAGGTATTTCATCTTTCTTCGCCAGGATCTTATTTAAAGTCTCCTCAATGTTACTGGTCTGTGCGTTATGCTTTTGCTGCTGAAACTATTGATGTTGATTATTGCCCCAAGCATAATTGGGCTAAGTCTGCCACTTTTGGTTGTAGGCATTACCATAATTCAGCTTTTGTACATTGCCCATAATGTTTAAAGACTCAGGGTTAGCTCCACAAAAGTATACATAATGACCACTGTTTCACCAAATCTCTTACCATGATAGCATTTACTGAACTACATTCACCTAGTAGGACGTTGGTTCATACCCAACCTACTAAACTATGCCATCATCTAATTTTTGAGAGCAAGCAGTTGGGTGGCTAAGGCTATGATTGTATCAACTTCTATCATCCTTGTAAGATTTTCTGCTTCACCTTTAGATACGTCACCATTCCAGTCAGGGTTACCTTCTGAAATATAGTTCAAAAATATATAAAGCTCATCATAGGTTTTCGTTAGTGCTTGACCACCTGCAACTGAATCTAGCAAAATTTTATTTTGTGGTCAAGTGCTTCCATAAAGGTGTGAGATAATATCTCATTGGACTATTGATGATATGGGCAGTCTCGAAGAAGAAACTTGAATCTCTCCTAAGCATGATAAAGATTCTCATCCGGCTTCTACTTGAAGCTCAAAATCTCACTGCGTAATCTAGCAGTCTTGTCGGATGGGAAGAAATTGATGAGGAACTTCTAGTCTAAGCCATCCCATGCTATTTTAGAAGTTGTATTCTTACCGTTCAACCATTTTTTTGATTCCTCCAAAAAGTGATAACGGTAAGAGTTTAAACCTCACATAATCAGTGGATATTCTAGTTGGGATAAATATGTCACTAATGTCTAATAAATTTTGCAAGTGAACCTACGAATCTTTATATGAAGCCTAGTGAACTGACCACTGCTATTCAAAATCTGCCCCATGTCCTTCTACAGTTAATATCTATCTCTAGAAGTTGGTCTGAAAATAGAAAAGGTCACATTAGTCATAAATGGGATTGTCACTTTAGGAACTGTCCTACCGGTGGGTGGATCTTCAGCCATGGGTGCAGGAATAGCTTCTTCCTCATGAATTTAAGGGATTCTATAGAGAAGAATTAGTTCTCTTCATCTTGGTGAAAGCATTGCTTGGACTCGGGTGTCTGGTTCAACCAACTCCCTATCCTTGCTAGCTTACTAGTCTAATAAACTTATTCCTACAAATTCAGAAGAAAAGATCAAGTGAATAGCACCAAGGCAATCAAAAAGTAAAATTAAAACAAAATAAGTTACTTACATGTCCCCAGAGGCAACGCCAAAAATATGTTGTGCCCAAGTGCATACGTAAGTGTACGTAGTCCACCCTAAAAATATAGTGTTCTTAAAGAAAGCCAAGTATTGATCCCGTAGGGACTAGTGTTAAGCAACTATCAAATCCTAGTTAAACTATAAATATTAAATCAGTCACATTTAAGCACAAGAGTTGAAAGTTATGACTAAGTTTAAACTAAACAATACTGTAAAGTAAAGGTTCTTGGACAATCAATAGAAAGAAACATGGGGTAAGTCACTATGAACA
>NW_025848318.1:510-1140 GCF_002878395.1 Capsicum annuum | reverse complement strand
ATTTAAGTGTAGAGAAAATATTTAAAATACCAACAATAAAAAATATTTTTACTAGGAAAAAGGATGAATATTATGTAGTATGCCAAAAAGAACATGTAATAAATTGCAGATATGCAAAAGGCAAAGCTAGTATACCACTAGTAACAAAAAAAATAATTAATAAAGAGATAAATGATATAAAAAGTAAAGGAGATCCAATAAAATATGTACACCTTGGAGGTACAGAGATATTAATAAAAGCATGTTTTAGAGAAGGAATAGATACACCAATAGAATTATACTTAGCAGATGATAGAATTATAAAACCTATAGAAAAAAGCATAATAACTGCCGTAAAAGGAAATCTAATATATCAAAAATTTAAATTTATAATAAGTGTAAATTATTCAGTAGCAGTAACAGAAAGAAATATAGATAAATCACTCGTATTAAATTGGAAAATATCAGGAATAGAATTAACCCCAGGAAGTAAAATATTTACAGCAAGATGCAAAAATCTATATGTATTAACAACAAAACATAAAATAACAGGAAAAAATAAGATTAACAAAATACAAATAGAAAGCCCATTCGAACAAATTGTAAAAACAATCGATTATAATGACTATAGCTATAGAGACATAGATACAG
>NW_025848318.1:0-410 GCF_002878395.1 Capsicum annuum | reverse complement strand
TTAGAAATAGTAAATGATAGAATAAGTACAACGAAAAGAATAGCTAATGAAAAACCAGAATCATCAAGCTCATCAAAAAGAACGAGTTATGAAACAAATTCAATAGGTAATTTAAACCAATATTACATAACAGGAAAAATAAATGAAAAAGAATATCTAATACTTTTGAATACAGGACAAGAAGAAAATTATATAGCAAAATATCTAGTAAAAAATGAAGAAATAAAGACTGATAATGATATGTGCCCAGATCTACCAACAAGTTTAATAAATAGTAAAAATATAGCAGAAAAAGAAATAATAATAGGAGTTAGAAAAATAAAAATAGAATTCGAAGTAAAGGAAGAAATGAAAAAAGCATACATAATATTAGGGATAAAATGGTTAGAACAAGTAAAACCATATAATAT
>NW_025848317.1:706-1888 GCF_002878395.1 Capsicum annuum | reverse complement strand
TGATCGTTACCCTGTGAGAATGCAATGTGATGGTGCCACAGATTTAATGGGTAATCTCGTGGTTAAGTCAGTCATGGAAAAATCTTTCGAATCCTTCAGAAAAATACTTCGAGAACGAAAATTGGATTCTTATTTCAGGGAAAGCTACTTTGGGAAATATCTTGATTTGCCAGAGGACAACAATGCTCGTTTCCAGATAAAAATGCTATATGATCTTCTCAAACGCAGGTTTATGTATGAAAACAAAGATAAGATGGATGAGGTTTGGATAAATTACTGTGGCATGCCTATTTATTTTTGTTGGGAGGAGTTTGCCATAGTTATCGGACTAAAATATTATCCTCCTTCTCCTTCTCAAGTTATACCTACTCTGACCCCAAAAAAAGCACCACGTACACCCAAAAAAGGAAAAGGCAAGTCGAGTGATCGTGATGACCTGGTGTGCATTGTTGGTCCAACCTTCAAAAATAAAAATCTGATTGAAGCATTGAAAGGTAATGGACTTTCAAAGAAGCACAAGCAATCATTGTGCTTGGTTTAGTTTGTACATAATGTTCTTTGGGCGAGAGACGTTAACAACAACATAAGACTCGGTTTAATAAATCTCTTCGAGGATCTTGAGGCATTTAGCAGCTATCCTTGGGGTTATGAAAGCTTCAAAATGACTATCGAATATTTGTTGACTCCGTTAACGCCAAAAATAGTCAACTTATATGGTTTTCCATGGGCCTTCATGGTAAATATTTCTTTTGTCATGATATGATTCATCATTTTTTATTTAATAATGCTTTTGATTTATTGGCGTTATGTTATAGGCTTGGTTATTTGAAGCCATTCCTTATTTGAGACAACAAGTGAACTACCAGGAAGAAGTTTCCTGTCCAAGAATTCTGAGATGGTTGTCGGCCAAAATCGATAAAAATACAAAATTTCTTGATCTTTTCAATCCCCCCAAGGAAGCAGTAAGTCCAATCCTAATCAAGTTTTTGTTTTAATTAATGATTAAATGATTTCATCATCATTCTTAATATATGTATCGATTTATTTGAGCTTGTACATCCGTGGCTTGTTCCGACCAACCGAGAGTTGAAGATGCCATTTTTTCTTACTTTACGGTCTGTGCAAACTTTATTGAACCCTAAGGTCGTTGATGGAATAAAAATGGAATTGTTTGGAGAAACA
>NW_025848317.1:0-606 GCF_002878395.1 Capsicum annuum | reverse complement strand
AAGATGCCATTTTTTCTTACTTTACGGTCTGTGCAAACTTTATTGAACCCTAAGGTCGTTGATGGAATAAAAATGAAATTGTTTGGAGAAATAGCCATCACAAGAAAAACAATTTTGGAGGGTGGGGCTAATGATGCTCCTCTTACAGTCTTTGAAACAACAATCCATTATGATTATGATCATAATAGTTGTACATATTTTTCTCCAGATTCTGCCGCATCTAGTGAATGTTCTTCATGCAAATGTCAAGACTGCAAGGCAAAACACGATGGAGTGATTAATGCTATTAATGCACTAACTGATTCTGTAAAGGAAATGACATCTAAGAGGGGTGTCATTCCATCAATGAGGATTTCATATCCAGACACTCCACTAGAGATCAAGGCGGCTAAGAGGAGAAGGAAAGACACTTCCAAGGCATCATCAATCATCAAAAAAAGCAAGATTGCAACTCCTCTATCTTTGTCTTGCACCGATATTCAGTGTGCAAGGGCCACAGAAGAGCAGCATGAGCTGAAGAAGGTGAATGAACATCATCTGTTCCAAAAAGCAAACAAGCACATATATGTTTCAACAGATGATACACTGCTGAAAATTATCAAATAA
>NW_025848316.1:853-3948 GCF_002878395.1 Capsicum annuum | reverse complement strand
TACTCATTTGAGAGCTGGAGATTTTTATGAGAATATTGATTGAAGAAATGATCACCCTCCCGAAAAAAATTATAAAGAAAGTTACTATTTTATTTTGTTTGCAATTTGTTTTTCTGTTTTATTAATGTACTATGTATTTCTAACTGCTACATTTCTAATGCAATTTCTTATGTTAGTTTTTTTTCAAATTTCTTATAGTATGCTTTTCTTTTTTAAGAATATGAAAATTCCCCAATCATCAGTTGGATCCAAAATCAATTACAATAATATATGTCTTATAGATAGTGCTACCACACATACTATTTTAAAAGATAAGAAATACTTTTCTTATTTGGTGATGAAAGAAGTCAAAGTTAATACTATGAGCCTGTTTGGATAAACTGAAAAAAAAACGGCTGAAAAAAAATTATTTAAAAGTGCTTTTAAAAGTGTTGAACTTATTTTGAAAATAAGCAGTTAAGTATTTGGATAAAAGTACTGAAACTGAAAAAAAGTTATTGATGTGTTTGGTAAATAATGCTTTTAAGCACTTTTTTTTGTTAAAATGACTGAAATACCCTTATAGCTGTTAATAATATATAGAGTTGATTATTATTAATTTTTATTGCTAAAATGATTCAAATTAAAATTAATATATATTTTAATATATATATATATATATATATATATATATATAAAAATATATTTCATGAATGACAATTAATTTGTGCCCTAAAAATAATTTTTTGAAAGAGTTTAAAGTGTTGAATGTTTGTGTTTGAAAAATATAATTATATATTAAAAGATTATTTATTTCTTCATGGTTATGTTAAGATTTCGTATCATTAAGATATTTTTTTCATTCAAAGCGGAGCTAATCAACCCATTTATTTAGAAAAGGTAGAAAAGGAGAATTAGGGCTAAGGGTAAAATTGGAATAACTTATAATTGCAAGGGACAGAATAGTAATTTATATAGTCAACTTAAAATTCCAAAAAAATAAGCACCTAAAGGGCTGCTTCTTGATTTTGTCTTAAAAAAAAACAAAATCAACTTATTTTAAGCAACTAAAATTTTGCCAAACACCATTATAAGCAAAAAAGTGCTTATAAGTTGTTTTGACCAACTTATAAGCACATTCAAACACCCTCTATATCTGATAGTATAAGATTAATTGAAGGCTTTGGAAAAGCTAATTTATTACTTACCAGAGGAACAAATTTGATAATTGAGGAGGCATTATATTATTGTAAGTCTCAAAGAAACTTATTAAGTTTCAAAGACATTCGCCAAAATGGCTATCATATTGAGACTACAAATGATGAAAAGATTGAATATCTTTATATTACTACAATATTGTCGGGTAATAAATATATACTTGAAAAATTACCCGCTTTTTCTTTTGGCTTATACTAAACAAGTATTGACACCATTGAAACACATGCCATAGTAAATCAGAAGTTAAATAATTCAAATAATTTTATTATTTGGCATGACCGGTTGGGTCATCTCTGTTCTAATATGATGCACAAAATAATTGAGAATTCATAGGGACACTAATTGAAAAAACAGAAGATTCTTCAATTTAAAGAATTCTCTTGTGCTGGATGTTCTCAAGGCAAATTAATTACTAGACCATCAACAATTAAAGTGGAAATTGAATCCCCTGCATTTCTGAAACGTATACAGGGTGACATATGTGGACCCATTCACCCTCCATGTGAATCATTTAAGTATTATATAATTTTAATAGATGCATCTACAAGATGGTCACATGTATGTCTATTATCAACTCATAATTTGGTATTTACGAGATTACTTGCTCAAATAATAAAGTCAAGAGCATAATTTTCAGATTATGCAATAAAGACAATTCGTCTTAATAATGCGGGAGAATTTACATCCCAGGCTTTTAATGATTATTCTGTATCAACTGGAATAACAATTGAACATCCGGTTGCACACGTTCATACTCAAAATGATCTAGCAAAATCAATAAATAAACACCTCCAATTAATCGCTAGACAATGCTTATGAGAACAAAACTTTCCATTTCGATATGGGGTCATGCTATTTTGCATGCAGCAGCTCTTGTGCGGATAAGGCCCACAAGTTATCATAAAGTCTCCCCATTACAATTGATTTTTGGTCAAGAGCCAAATATTTTCCATTTAAGAGTTTTTGGATGTACGGTATATATTCCAATTGCTCCACCATAATGCACAAAAATAGGTCCTCAAAGAAGGTTGAGAATATATGTTAGGTATGAATCTATTTTTATTATAAAATATTTGGAACCTATGAATGGAGATTTACTTACGACAAGATTTGTTGATTGTCATTTTGATGAAACAACATATCCAACATTAGGGGGAGAAAATAAGCAGTTGAAAAGGAAATAGACTTGAATGCATTATCATTATCTCACTTAGATCCTAGTACAAATAAATGTGAACAAGAAGTTCAAAAGATAATTCATTTGCAAAATATTGCAAATCAACTGCCGGATGCGTTCACTGACATATCAAGAGCTACAAAATCTCACATCCATACTGCTAATTGTAACACCCCGATTCACTGAACCGGAATGCTACACGGTGCTCATGACCCCGAGGGACCACAAGCTAACTCATGACTGATATCTGTACCTATATACTGCAAATCATGATATAATAATGCGGAATACATAGAACTATAAGGCCATAAGGTTCAACTAAATAAAATCATGTAGGTGAAAATACCCAAAACAACTCAATCTGAAAGCTAAGTCAGAACGTAAATCTGAACGTAAATATGAAAGCCTCTAAACTATTTGAATAAGGAGTTGAAGGAACATGTCTCTAACTAACTCCGTAAAACTGAATTGAATAAATAAATGTATCAAATTATATTGTCCTCAAATCAATGAGGACTCACTGTGTCTCTGCGACTGGAATGCTACCGCTACAGCTGGGCTGGAGCTCATGTCTCGGAACCTATGGTGTAACATGAAAAAAAAAGCACCATAGTGCAAATGCGTCAGTACAACTGGAGTACTGAGTATACGAGGAAGGTAGGTTGAACGTAAACGGTTTCATGTATGAACAACACTGACTGACTAATATGAACGTGGGAGT
>NW_025848316.1:0-753 GCF_002878395.1 Capsicum annuum | reverse complement strand
GAATAAGGAGTTGAAGGAACATGTCTCTAACTAACTCCGTAAAACTGAATTGAATAAATAAATGTATCAAATTATATTGTCCTCAAATCAATGAGGACTCACTGTGTCTCTGCGACTGGAATGCTACCGCTACAGCTGGGCTGGAGCTCATGTCTCGGAACCTATGGTGTAACATGAAAAAAAAAGCACCATAGTGCAAATGCGTCAGTACAACTGGAGTACTGAGTATACGAGGAAGGTAGGTTGAACATAAAGGGTTTCATGCATGAACAACACTGACTGACTAATATGAACGTGAGAGTGCAAACACACATATATAGAAACTGGGACCGTGAATACGTGATAGCATGACCTGTAAGCTAATACATGGTTTACTCATAACTGTCATGACTGATACTGAAACTGATAACATAGACGATTATATCTGACAATCCTGTATATACTAAAATCTGAAGAACGCCCTGAGTTCTTTTATTGAGACTGATACTGAAACTATGGGAAGCAGTGTTTAACCGACATGCCCTATGTATGCCGTTATGGCTAAGCTGGGGTCCAATCTATGCTCTGACTGGAGGGGTGTCAATACTTTGCTACGGGTAAGGAAAGCCTCTGAGTGACCCTTATCTGGCGGGTACTCAATGAGAATGGTGGGAACCCTAAACTGACGGGTTAAGCCACCTCATCAACCCTAATCTGACGGGTTGAGACATCTTAACCCGTCAGATTAGGGTTGATGAGGTGGCTTAACCCGTC
>NW_025848315.1:0-9653 GCF_002878395.1 Capsicum annuum | reverse complement strand
GTGAATGAGTATTCCCTAAAGTTTACTCAATTATCTAGATATTCTCCACGCGTAGTTGCAGACGGCAGAGCCAAAATGAATAAGTTCGCTTAAAGGGTAAATGATAGAGTTGTTAATGAGTGTAGATCTGCCATGCTAAATAGTGACATGACTTTATCCAGACTTATGACCCATGCTAAGCAGATAAAGGAGTAGAAGATTAAGCAGAGGGAAAAGTAAAATAAGAAAGCTAGGAAAAGTAGCTTTAATTTTAGTCCGCCTAAATCAAAAGGAGGAAACCGTTCACAGTTTCATCCTAAGTCATCAGTTCCGGCTCCTTCTTCATCCAGTGCTCTAGCTCCTAAGTTCAGAGATAGAGTGCCAGGCTCTAAATCTCAGGGTAGTGTCAGCAATGCCTAAACTAATCCCCTTTGCTAAAATAATGGTAAGAACCACATGGGTGATTGCAGAGCTTGCAGCAATGTCTATTTTGGTTATGGCAAGACAGGCCATAGAGTCATAGATTGCCCTCAGTCAGGCTATCACAGAGTCCTAGATTGCCCTAAGTCAGGTTATCACAGTCATCTATGCTCCTCATCACAGTGCGGTCGCCCGAATCAGTAAGGTACAACCACCAGTGCTACTAGCTGGCAACGCCCAAATAGACTATATGCTCTTCAGACCTAAAAAGATCACAAAAATTCTCTTGATGTAGTTCCTGGTACATCATAGATCTTTTATGTGCATTTTTATGCTTTGCTAGATCCAGGAGCTTCTTTGTTTTTTGTTACTCCCTATATAGCAGTTGATTTTGGAATCAGTCCCTGTTGTTAATGAATACTCAGATATCTTTCCCGAAGATCTTCCAGTCATTCCTCCCGAAAGGAAAATAGACTTTGGCATAGACCTTCTTCTAGATACTCAACCTATTTCTATTCTGCCATACAGAATGGCACTAGGAGAACTCAAAGAACTGAAAGATCAATTGAAGGATCTCTTAGATAAGGGATTCATCAGACCTAGCATTTCCCCATGGGGTGTGCCAGTGTTATTTATGCACAAGAAAGACGGTTCTCTAAGGAAGTGTATTGATTACCGTCAACTCAACAAGGTCACAGTCAAGAACAGATATCCTCTTCCCAGTATTGATGATCTATTTGACCAATTTTTGGGTGCCAGTTACTTCTCCAAGATAGACCTCAGATCAGGCTATCATCAGCTCAGAGTTAGAGAATGTGATATTCCGAAGACATCTTTTTGTACTCGTTATGGTCACTTTGAATTATTAATCATGTCATTTTGTCTTACCAATGCCCCTGTAGCTTTTATGGATTTGATAAACCGTGTGTTCAAGAAGTACTTGGACATGTTTGTCATAGTCTTCATAGATGATATTCTGGTCTATTCTCGCATAGAGTGTGATCATGCAGACTATCTTAGGATTGTTCTTCAGACTCTCAGGGATCACCAATTATTCGCTAAGTTCAGCAAGTGCGAATTTTGGCTAAGATCAGTAGCATTCCTTGGCCATATTATTTTCGATGATGGAATTAGAGTAGATCCTTAGAAAACTGAGGCAGTAAGAAACTAGCCCAGAACCATATCTCCATCAGATATTAGGAGTTTCTTGGGTTTGGCTAGCTATTAAAGATGGTTTGTTGAGGTATTTTCTTCTATTGTATCTCCCATTACACATTGACTCAGAAGAATATTAAATTTTAGTGGTCAGATTCATACGAGAAGGGCTTTCAAGAGTTGAACACTCCACTCACCTCCGCTCTAGTTCTAGCTATTCCAGATGGTTTAGATGATTTTGTAGTCTATTAGGGTGCATCTAGAATGGGTTTAGGTTGTGTCCTCATGCAGCATGGTAAGGTCATAGCCTACGTCTCCTATAGTTAATGCCACAAGAGAAGAATTATCCTACTCATGATCTTGAGTTAGCAACAGTAGTTTTTACATTGAAGATTTGGAGGCATTATCTATAGAGCTCATGTAGATGTTTTCACAGACCATAAAAGCCTCCAGTATGTCTTTTCCCAAAAAGATCTCAATCTCCGCCAGACAAGGTGGTTAGAGCTCTTGAAAGATTATGACATGAGTGCTCTTTATCATCCGGGTAAGGCCAATGTTGTGATCGACGCTATCAGTCGACTCTCCATGGGTAGTATTTCTCACGTTGCGGATAGTAAGAAAAAGATGGCTCAGGAGATCCATCAAATTGCCAGACTAGGCATTCGCTCAGTCGATTCTTCAGAGGGTGGTGTATATGTTCATAGTAGTTCAGAGTCATCTCTAGTTTCCAAGGTGAAAGAGAAATAAGACAGGGATCCTAGCCTTGTCAAACTCAAAGAGTCAGTTCAGAATTAGAAAGTTTAGGTTTTCTCCCAAGGGAGAGATAGTGTTCTTCGTTGTCAGGGTCGTCTTTGTGTTCCAGGTGTAGATGAATTGAGGCAGCAAATACTTGCAGAAGTGCATAGTGCACGATACTCTATTCATCTATGGGCCACTAAGATGTACCCCGACATGCGGGAGATCTATTGATGGAGTGGGATGAAGAGAGATGTTGCAGATTTTGTGGCTAAGTGCTCTACATGTCAGTAGGTTAAGATAAAGCATCAGAAACCTACTGGTTCTATGCAAGAGTTCACTATTCCTACTTGGAAGTGGGAAGAAGTAAACATGGACTTCGTGATAGGTTTGCCTAGAACTCGTCATCAGCATAATTCAGTTTGGGTCATTATAGATAGAAAGACCAAGTCAGCTCATTTCCTTCCTGTTTGTATTTCTTATTCTGCCGAGGATTATACCAAACTCTATATCAAGGAGTTAGTCAGGTTACACAGTGTTCTACTATCTATCATCTCAGACAGAGGTACCCAGTTCACTTTTCACTTTTGGAAAGCATTCCAAAATGGTCTCGGTACCCAAGTCCATCTCAGCATAGCATTTCATCCTCAGACAGATGGTTAAGCAGAGAGGACCATTCAGACACTTGAAGATATACTAAGTGCGTGTGCAATTGACTTCAAGGAAAGTTAAGACGACCATTTGCCTTTGATTGAGCTTGCATACAACAATAGCTATCATTCTCTTATTCAGATGGCTCCATTCGAAACTCTCTATGGTTGGAGATGTAGATCTCCGATTGGTTTGTTCAAAGTTAGTGAGGCCTCAATCATAGGTCCTGACTTAGTATTTGACGCCTTAGAGAAAGTTCAGTTGATCAGACAGAGACTCTAGGCTTCTCAAAGCTGACAGAAGTCCTACGCAGATGTTCGTAGAAAGGATCTCGAGTTTGAGGTCAAAGACTATGTCTATCTTAAGATCTCTCCCATGAATGGAGTGAAGAGGTTCGACAAGAAAGGGAAACTCAGTCATCGGTATGTCGGTCCCTTCAAAATTCTTTGTTGCTTTGTCAAGGTAGCTTATGAGCTTGAGTTACCTTTAGATCTATCCTCAGTCCATCCAGTCTTCTATGTCTCTATGCAAAAGAAATGGATAGGTGACCCATTAATTGTTGTCCTAATTTAGAGCATCGGCATTCAGAATAGCCTCTCTTATGAAGAGATTCCAGTCGAAATCTTAGATTATCAGACTCGTAGACTGAGGAACAAAGAAGTCCCTCTAGTCAAGGTTCTTTGGCGAAATCAGTCTCATGAAAGAGCTACCTGGGAAGCAGAAGCAGATATGTGTACCAAGTATCCTCACCTCTTCCCGGCCAATTCAGATCAAGCTCAAGGTAAAATTTCTCCTTAATCTTATTCAGTTTCACGTTCATGTTTCCAGTATACACTTGGTACCTATTAACCGTTCCATACTTAGTCAAGCATTCATGTGTCAGTCGTCCGTGCATCAGATATGCACGAGTTCAGTATGTTTAGCATGACATTCATGAGATCAAGTTTCAGTTCTTCACGTTCAGTTCAGGTTCTATTGTCTTGTATCCCTTCTCAGTAAATTCTCATTTGAGGCTGAATGTTTCCAACGGGGAGATATCGTAATACCCCGCATGTTTCTAAGCTAGGAAGTTAATAAGTATCCCTATGTAAAAAATCTCCTATCCTGTGATTCATAATTGAGTACATGACTTACAATGAATATCCTAGTGATATGATAGCTTATGATGCATTAAGCATGTTCATATGAGTCACTTAAGGTAATACAAGCTAAGAGTTTTTGAATCCATCAAGTTTTAGTGTTCGATTTTGCAAGGGTCATCTTTGAACAAGTATAACTCGATGCTAATTTGGTATTTTGGCTGATTTAGACCCATCAAATTTTAGAGAATCGAATTATCTTTCCAACGATACCAATTTTGCCTTAATCCATTACCCGAGCAAAAAGTAATGCCCATTTTTGTGAGAGACAGTAAGCATAGGCGATTGGTTAGGCCCCGCCTAACCTAGCTTAGGCAATCACTTGGGAGCCACCTAAGTCAGTTCCAAGTACCAAAAACACTCTGTTTTGAGTTATTTTAAAGGTAATTAAGTCTTTTAACACTCCTTACATATCTCTAAACTTAACCCTACAAAATATATAGCTTCTAATCATATTACAATCCTATTATCATCTCAAAGCTCATCATCCTAGAGCACTAAAAGAGAAAAACAACTAGGGTTGCATAATTAAGCTTGAAGATCCGATTTCAAGTAAATTCTTCCATCAATCATCAATAATCTTTCGTTCTAAGGTATGCGTGAGTTGATTTATGGATCCCTTTCATCCATAAATCTCAAAAACCCTCTTTTTCATTATAAAGTATGATTTCTATATTTTTGGGTGTCAATGATCATGTTGTTGATATTGGGTGATTCCCAAGATGGAATCCTTATATATTTTTTTGAATTTCATCATATCATATGAGTTGGAAATAAGTAAATTTGGTTGTTCATGATGTATAATTTGATGATTTCTCCTATTCGTAAGATGTGCATGGAAGGTGTTCGATAAAATGCCTAAGAAACTAGAAACCATGCTATATAGCTAAATTGTGACTAAGTGAAGGATTCATGATATGCCCTTACGTTCCAATGACTTCTATGTGATTATGTGCCTTGTAAATGTTATTGGAATACTCATGAAATGTTCTTATGAGATTATGCTATGTTTACTTGCAAATCCTACTTATGAACAAGATGTATGATAACCATGCAATCCACATAAACTTCTATGCTATTGGTATGTGTTGCCAATATGATTATGCAATGAGCATGATATTAAGATTGTACAAGTACTTCCATGTGATATGAAATCCTTTCCATGCAATACATTGTTGATAACCATGCTTAGTATGAGATCCCTACTGATTATATTATAAACTATGGACTCCACTCTTATGATCAAGTCAGTCATATGTGTCAGTTTCCTTCCATCGAGTCCTGGGGGTACTGGTACCCGAAAACTATAGCTCTGTTCCTAGATCCATGTCATGTTTCACGATATCCGAACTCAAGCTATGATTTTATATACTTTAGTCAGTCATGTGACTCAGGAAAACCTCATGATATTAGTCAGTTGTCAGATATCAATAACATTCCAGTAAACGGAATTCAATAAGATTTAGTCATGCACATTCAGTTATTCATGTCCAGTCCCTCTAGATGGGAGTAGAGGTTAGCACTGAGTGAACCCAAAGATGGGAACTCACCCGCCAGTTCAGGGTGTGATTCTTAGTAGACATCCTTGTGTTCTAGAACTATGTACCAGCATAGGTTGATACATCTTAACCCATCAGATTAAGGTTGATGAGGTGGCTTAACCCGTCAGTTTAGGGTTTCCACCATTCTCATTGAGTACCTTCCAGATAAGGGTCATTCACAGGTTGTCCGTACCTGTGGCACGGTATTGACACCCCTCCAGTCGGGGCAGAGATTGGATCCCAGCTTAGCCATAACGGCATACATGGGGCATGTCGGTTCAATACTACTTCCCACAGTTTCAGTAACAGTCTCAGTGAAAAAAATCCGGGCATTCTTCAAATTTCAGTATCTACAGGACTGTCAGATACAGTCGTCTATGTTATTAGTTTCAGTATTAGTCATGACAGTTATCAGTAAACCATGTATTAGATTATTGGTCATACTGTCACGTATTCATGGTACCAGTTTCTATATATGTGTGTTTGCACTCCCACGTTCATATTGGTCAGTCAGTATTGTTCATGTATGAAACCCTTTATGTTCAGCCAACCTTCCTCGTATACTCAGTACTCCAGTTGTACTGACGAATTTGCGCTATGGTGATTTCTTCTCATGTTACACCATAGGTTCTGAGACATGAGCTCCAGCCCAGCATAGCGGTAGCATTCCAATCATAGATATACTATGAGTCCTCATTGATTCGATGACAATATAATTTGATGCATTTATTTATTTCTTCAGTTCAGTTTTATGGAGTTAGTTGGAGATATGTTCCTTCAACTTCTTATTCAAATAGTTTAGAGGCTTTCAGATTTATGTTTAGATTTAAGTTCAGATTGAGTTGTTTTGGGTATTTTCACCTACATGATTGTATTCAGTTGAACCTTATAGCCCTACAGTTCTATGTATTCCGCATTATTATATCATGATTTGCAGTATACAAGTACATATATCAATCTTGGGATAGCTTATGGTCCCTCGGGGTCATGAGCACCGTGTAGCATTCCGGTTCAGCGAATTCGGGTGTTACAAACTTGGTATCAGAGCCTAAGGTTCAATAGAGTCCTTGAAATCCTGAAAGCCGCATCTAGTAGAGTCTTGTACATGGGTGTGTTGAGCACCACATTTATGTGCGGAAGGCTATAAGATGTTTTAGAAATAGTTCCCTTTCTTCATTAGTCATGTCATGCTAGTGAGCATAATCACAAGTTAAACTCTCAGTCTAATCCATTCTTCTCTTATTCTAGACCATGGCCCCAAAGAAAAGAAACCAGCCAGCTCCTCAGCCCGAAGATCCTTTGGGAAAACATGTTTCCCATGCGGAGTTTAGAGTCGTATTTACCACACTTGATCAGTCCATGGATGCACAGAATGAATGGCCACCAGTCATTCCGACCAATCCAATGGCCACACCTAAAGTAGCTAGGGTTCGAGACTTTACCCGGATGAACCCTCCATCTTTCCATGGGTCTAAGTCTGATAAGGACCCTCAGGAGTTCATTGACCAAGTCCAGAAGGTCATAGATATCATAGGTGTTACTTTTATTAAGAGTGCTGAGTTAGCCGCCTACCAGTTATAGGATATTGCTCATGATTGGTACAAATAGTGGAAGTCTGAGAGGTTAGATGATACATGCCCTATCGAGTGGGAGAAATTTGTCACAGCCTTCTTACACAGTTTCTTCCCCCAAGAGCTGAGGGAAGCCAAAGTTCTTGAGTTCATCAACCTTAGGCAGTGGAATATGATGGTTAGGGAGTATTCTCTCAGATTTAATCAGCTAGCCAGGTATGCTCCTTATGTGGTTTTAGACAATAGAGCTAAGATGAGCAATTTTGTGTTAGGTTTCAACGATAGCATGGTAAATGAGTATAGGTCTGCGATGCTGATCGGTGATATGACCTTAGCAAGACTCATGACCCATGCCCAACAAGTAAAAGAGCAGAAGTTTAAGACTAGGGAGAGGCAGAATAAGAGATCAAGGTCAGGTAATTTCAACTTTGCTCACCCCAAGTCAGATAGAGGAAACCATTCACATTTTTACTCTAAGTCAGCTGCTCCAGCTCCTTTCTCTGCCAGCGCTCCAGTGCTGAAGTTCATAGATGGCAATAGAGACAAAGCGCCAGGCTCTAAATCTCAGGGTAGTGTTAGGAGTGCCCGAACGAATCTTCTTTGTCAGACTTGTAGTAAGAACCACAAGGGCATTTGCAGAGCCGGTAGTGATGTCTATTTTAGTTGTGGCAAGCCAGGCCATAGGATTAGGTAGTGTCTGCAGTCAAGTCTTCAAGGTAAGAAAAATCATTCTACAACTCAGTCCAGTTGCCTGAACCAGTAGGGTGCCATTTCTAGTGCTACCAGTGGGCAACGCCCAAACAGACTCTATGCTCTTCAGTCCTGACAAGACTAGGAAAATTCTCCTAATGTCGTTACTGGTACGTTACAGATTTTCCATGTTCATTTTTATGCTTTGCTAGACCCAAGTGTATCTTTGTCTTTTGTTACTCCATTCATAGCAGGCAATTTTAGAATTAGTTCTGAAGTCCTAGCAGAGCCCTTCTCAGTCTCTACCCCAGTGGGTAAAACCATCATAGCTTAGCGGGTATACAGGAACTGCCTGGTTATGATATCTCAAAAATCCACGTCAGCAGATTTAGTGAAGTTAGAGATGACTGATTTTGATATCATTCTCGGCATGGATTGTCTTCATTCCTGCTATGCCACAGTCGAATTCAGAAATAGGATAGTTCAGTTTCAATTCCTGAATGAGCCCCTCATAAAGTGGAAGGGTAGCATTTCAGCGTTCAGGGGTCAACTTGTTTCCTACCTTCGGGCAAGGAAAATGATTTTTAAGGGGTGTGTGTATCATCTCGTGTATATTAAAGATTCCAGTTCTGAATATCCCTGCCTCGAAATAGTCCCTGTTGTTAATGAATACTCAGATATCTTTCCCGAAGATCTTCCAAGCATTCATCCTGAAAGGGAAATAGACTACGACATAGACCTTCATCCGGATACTTAACCTATTTATACTCCGCCATACAGAATGGCACCAGCAGAACTCAAGGAACTGAAAGATTAGTTAAAGGATCACTTATATAAGGGATTCATCAAACCCAGCATTTCACCATGGGGTGTGAAGTGTTATTCATGCGCAAGAAAGAAGGTTCTCTCAGGATGTGTATTGATTACTGTCAACTCAACAAGGTCAGAGTCAAGAACAGATATCCTCTTCCCAGGATTGATGATCTATTCCACCAACTTCAGGGTGCCAGTTACTTCTCCAAAATAGACCTTAGATCAGGCTATCATCATCTTAGAGTTAGAGAATGTGATATTTCGAAGACAGCTTTTCGTACTCGGTATGGTCACTTTGAATTTTTAATCATGTCATTTGGTCTTACCAATGCCCCTACAGCTTTTGTAGATTTGATGAACCATGTGTTCAAGTAGTACTTGGACATGTTTGTCATAGTCTTGATAGATGATATTCTTGTCTAGTCTCACACAGAGCATAATCATGCAGACCATCTTAGGATTGTTCTTCAGACTCTCAGGGATCACCAATTATTCGCTAAGATTAGCAAGTGCGAATTTTGGCTAAGATCAGTATCATTCCTTGGCCATATTATTTTCAGTGATAGAATTAGAGTAGATCCTCAAAAAACCGAGGTAGTAAAAAACTGGCCCAGACCTGTATCTCCTTCAGATATCAGGAGTTTCTTAGGTTTGGCTGGCTATTACAGATGGTTTGTCGAGGGATTTTCTTCTTTTACATCTCCCATGTCCAGATTGACTCAGAAGAAGATTAATTTTCAGTGGTCAAATTCATGGAAGAAGAGCTTTTAAGAGTTTAAGACTTGACTCACCTCTGCTCCTATTATAGCTATTCCAGATGGTTTAGACGGTTTTGTAGTCTATTGTGATGCATCCAGAGTGGGTTTAGGTTGTGTCCTCATGCAGCATGGTAAGGTCATAGCCTACACCTTCAAATAGTTAAAGCCACATGAGAAGAATTATCCTACTCATAATCTTAA
>NW_025848314.1:0-2503 GCF_002878395.1 Capsicum annuum | reverse complement strand
TTAAAGAATCACTTTAAGTAGTTGGGCATCACAACATACTTTCCCTCTCAATATCCTTAGGACATCACATTAAGCATTTAGGAAACATAGACCTCTATTCATCATCATATACTAGCCTAGGAAAGACATGCTATTAGATTATACCCCATTCAACGAGATCTTACATCAAGTACTTCATACCTATATCGGGCTTGTCATGTATTTGGATATCACGTGATTTAGGGGAAACTTCATACTAACATGTCACTATTTACTTTCTAACCACTTGACATATATTAAAAGCTTAGCATATATAAAAGAGCACAAAATTGGGGAATTTACAACCGTCATATCTCGACTTGTTCCTTTGTTCCCTAGGGTCTTTCCACAATCACTAAACACGACCGATTTTACACCTACTTAGGGATTTCATGCTATCTTGGCATATTTCACTCACTAAGGCATTTTATCAAACACTAGGCATGCATGGACTAGCTCACAATTTGGAGTTTCCTATTCAACATACTATAGCAGCCCTTATGCTTCACCTAAGCTCTTTATCAAACCTATGGGGAACGTTCTTCACTTATTCAACCATTTCTACACCTAAAAGTCATGAACACGTCACATGGAAAAACAACTTCAAGAGGGTCTATTACAAACATCACATGAATTCCACATACTAGGGTCAAAGCTCATAAATTTTGTAGGCAAACATAAATCAAAACTCAAAAACATATTAAACATCCATTTCAACTCATACAAATCATTAACAACCCATAAACAAAATTGGGGAATTTACAACCGTCATATCTCGACTTGTTCCTTTGTTCCCTAGGGTCTTTCCACAATCACTAGACACGACCGATTTTACACCTACTTAGGGATTTCATGCTATCTTGGCATATTTCACTCACTAAGGCATTTTATCAAACACTAGGCATGCATGGACTAGCTCACAATTTGGAGTTTCCTATTCAACATACTATAGCAGCCCTTATGCTTCACCTAAGCTCTTTATCAAACCTATGGGGAACGTTCTTCACTTATTCAACCATTTCTACACCTAAAAGTCATGAACACGTCACATGGAAAAACAACTTCAAGAGGGTCTATTACAAACATCACATGAATTCCACATACTAGGGTCAAAGCTCATAAATTTTGTAGGCAAACATAAATCAAAACTCAAAAACATATTAAACATCCATTTCAACTCATACAAATCATTAACAACCCATAAACATAAAAATCTTTTAGTTTTAAAAAGGGTTCTTGAGATTCTTGGATGAAAGGGACCCAAGAATCAACATCTACATACCTTAACCTTAGAAATTGGATGAAATTTAGTGCTTGAAACTTTATCCACACTTGAAATAAACAAATTCTTGAAGCCCACACTATGAGGAACTTGATTCTTGAAGAAACCTTGAAGATTTATGGATGATTTTTGGAAGATTAGGGTTCTTGATTGAAACCCTAGTTATACTCTTGAGAGAGAGTTGAAAAAGAAAATGATTGAATTAAGGTTTGAATGAGGGTTCCTCATTTTTATAGAGGCTCAAAAAGGGTGGAAAATGACCAAAATATCCTTGCAAAAACTCCCTTGAATTGCTGGAAAAATATACTTGATGTCATCCGTGACAGACCATCAGGTTCGTGATAGGCCGTCACGAATGGTCTTCACAAAAGGGGTCCAAATTCTTGATTTTCTGCCCAGGGCTGACGATGTAGTCAGAATGTGAAGACGTCGTCAAAAAGGGCGTCAGAAACGTGATAGTCCGTCAGAAACGTCGTCACCATTTTCCAGCTTGACATGCTGAAGTAAAATGGGCATAACTCTTTGCTCCGATATCGGATTTAGACGAAATTGGTATCGTTGGAAAGCCAATTCAAAGATATTTCATTTGATATATATAAAACCACCCAGTTCTTAATATACAACGATTTATGGTTGGTTGAAGTTGACCCAAATTTTGAATGTCACTAAAACTTGAATGATAGGAAAGTTTTCAACTCGTTCATGAGTTAGGGGACCTCTATGATCTTAATTCATGATAAAATAGATTCCCACACAATTTCAAAGTATTTCATACTTGGGAGGATATTTATTAAATATTTTGACTTGAATTTTCATTTTATCAAATACGCTCTAAGGCTCAGGCTGGAAGAGGATTTTGCGGGGCATTATATGATGATAGTGCAGGCTCATGTCATAGTCTTTTAAAAGTTTCAACCACCGCCTCTACTGAGGTTCAATTCTTTCTACGAGAAAACATATTGTAAACTCTTGTGGTCAGTAAATATATCAACATGTACCCCATACAAATAGTTTCACTTAATAGACCATAGTAGATCATGGCTTAAGTCAGCCATTGATTAGAGTAGTCTACCGTAGACTTACACCTTTATATGTGCATCGATTGATATCATAAGTAAGCGTAGACCATGTTGATTGATTTGCACTGCCATAGACCGTCAATTGGATATAGTTAAAAAATAAATAAATAAATTAAAAATAAAT
>NW_025848313.1:975-2030 GCF_002878395.1 Capsicum annuum | reverse complement strand
ATTTTCGGATTGACAAAAATGACAACCGTAATCAAACCAAAATAAATTTGATTTGATTCTATTTCTATAAATTCGCTTAAGTTATTTTGAATTTTTATTTTAATTTTGAAGATTAAAGTAGTGAGTCTTTCCTTTTCATGACCAGACATTTAAAATTGGTGATTTGTTTTTAAAAAAATAATTTTTTTCAAACATTTTTTTTTTCAAATATAAATAACTCAACATGGATGAAATGAAATGAAATAATAAAAAAATATTATTTATAATAATAATATAAAATAATATATATATATATATAAATATAAAATTTACACATATAATAATATATATATATATTATTTATATAATTTTGATTTTTTGGTTTGACCAATTTTTTTTTTTGAAAAATCAAAAATCAAACCGTTTTAACCGAATTTCTTAAATTTAAAACAAAAACCGTATCCAAAAAATCGAAACAAAAATTAAATTTTCTCTAAGAAGATAAGGAGAAGACCTGGAATCAAAGTTTCAGTTGTTTGAGTGATATTTGAAATCAGAGGTTAGTTTCTTTAGCTTCTACTGTAAACTCGATACTTTTTTCATTTGCAAAGGTCCCCACTCGATCATTTTGAAATCAAAGGTTCTGATTTTATGTGTTGACACCCAATTTTGACCGTCCGATACTCCTTTTAGGCCTTTGTTTTGTCAAAATCATTAATTTTAAATATTAATATTTTTTTACACATTATTCTTGTATCAAATAAATATTGATGTGTCACATTCATGATTTAAAAAATATACAATGTATTTTATTACTTTTACTATCATTTTTCGCAATTTATCAATTTAAATGTGATATTTTTACCTAATTTGTTAATATTTTATTTAGTATTCACACTCATAAATTACTAATACATTGTCTATTATTATTATTATTATTATTATTATTATTATTATTATTATTATTATTATTATTATTATTATTATTATTATTATTATTATTATTGACACTTTTAAATTTTATATTCTTAATTTATAGGTGTCGATTTTGAATTATTGTTATCGTTGATTTTTAA
>NW_025848313.1:0-875 GCF_002878395.1 Capsicum annuum | reverse complement strand
ATTATTATTATTATTATTATTATTATTATTATTATTATTATTATTATAATTATTATTATTATTATTATTATTATTATTGACACTTTTAAATTTTATATTCTTAATTTATAGGTGTCGATTTTGAATTATTGTTATCGTTGATTTTTAATTAATATATTATGTGTCGTATTTTTATTTACACAATTTATTCATAACTAATCTAAGAATAATTATATTATTTATTTTACTATTATTATTATTGTATTTATCCGCAACCTTAATCAATTTATTTTTTTCTAATTTATTTATTTTATAGATTGATTTTACCAATTTATAACAATTTTAGCCTAATTTTATCCATTTTATTACAATCCTAGCCCAAATTGTGTCCAATTGAACTCAATTTCAAATTACATTCAATTTTTTTAACCAAATTCTTAATCTTTAGATCTCAGCCATTGATCAATATTTATTTATTATTGTTATATTTAAATAGCAGCGTAAGTTGATTCAATTATCTTCTCAATTTTATTTAAATTCTAACCAACCTTATATCTAATTGATATCAATTTTAAATGATTTTTTAATTCAATTTGATTCATTTTTAAAACAAATTTATATCGAGTCTTATTATTTTCCCCGTTATTATTATTATGTTATTATTGCATTTATATCGAGTCTTAATATCCATCGCTTTTTTCCGCAGATTATTGTGCCAACTAATTAATAAATAATTTATATTTATATTAATTTTATATAGTCACTATATTTATTAAATCATTTCCATGATTATACACATCAATAATTTACAAACATTGTCTATTATTATTATTATTATTATTATTATTATTATTATTATTATTATTATTATTATTATTATTATTATTATTATTATT
>NW_025848312.1:0-1612 GCF_002878395.1 Capsicum annuum | reverse complement strand
GGAGAAAGAAGAAAAAAAAAGGCTAGAAAGGTTAAAAAATCCTTTTGAACAAAAATAGTTATTTTTATTTAGTAAAATTTTTTGTTTCATAAAGTTGATCGGCTAATCAAAATTTTTGAGTTGCCGGCCACGTTTTTCGGTGGTGGTTGATTCCAACGAAGCTCGTAGTCTCGTTTTGCTGCCCCCAAAAGGTAAACACACCTTTTTTTTATTACTATTATTTTAGTTTTTATTATCGTTTTTCTCCATGTTTTTTCTTCTTCGTAGTTCGCAGATATAATTTTATTTGTTGGGACTGTATGTTGTAGATGGCCTTGAAGGCCCTAGGACGTTGTGGTATCGATATTCTAATTATTTTTATGTTCATGATATAAAAATGAGCTAGCAATAGTTGTATGTGCCTTTTTTGACTTTATTCTTTGATTATATTGAATAAAGTTTCAATCTTTGCTTAAAAGATGTATTTATGCTTTTTTTAAACTCATTGTTGTTGGATACATTTATTTTTAGTATGTAAAGTTATTTTCTTTATGTTTAGAAGAATAGTTAATGTTGAATGTTTTGCCTTTTCACCTTATTCTTTGATTATTTGAATAAAGTTTAGATCTTTACTTGAAAAACGATACCCATGTCTTGTTTAAACTTATTGTTGGTCGATATATTTGTTTTTAGCATGTAAAGTTATTTCCTTTATGTTGAAAAGAATAGATAATATTGATTGTTTCTCTTTTTTTACTTTATTCTTTGATTATTTTGGATAAAGTTTAGATCTTTACTTGAAAAACAATACCCATGTCTTGTTTAAACTTATTGTTGGTAGATATATTTTTTGTTAGCATGTAAAGTTGTTTATTTTATGTTGGAAGAATAGTTATTATTATTTGTTGCGCCTTAATAAAAATAGTAATTAGTTAAGTCAAGAATTTGTCATTTGCTTACTAATTATTTTAATGGATTTCATCCAAGATATTTATTCTTGTTTGTTCGCATGTTGTCTTTTCAAAATGATAAGAAAATTTGAACTTTTGCGGCTAAATACATCTTTTAAGCAAAGATTGAAACTTTATCCAAAATAATCAAAGAATAAAGTCAAAAAAGGCACATACAACTATTGCTAGTTCATTTTTATATCATGAACATGAAAATAATTATAATATCGATACCACAACGTTCTAGGGCCTTCAAGGCCATCTACAACATACAGTCCCAACAAATAAAATTATATCTGCAAACTACAAAGAAGAAAAAATATGAAGAGAAAAACGATAATAAAACTAAAATAGTAAAAAAAGAAAAAGAAAGGTGTGTTTACCTTTTGGGGGTCAGCAAAATGAGACTACGAGCTTCGTTGGAATCAACCACCACCGAAAAATGTCGCCGACAACTCAAAAATTTTGATTAGCCGATCAACTTTATGAAACAAAAATTTTACTAAATAAAAATAACTATTTTTGCTCAAAAGGATTTTTTAACCTTTCTAGGCTTTTTTTCCCTTCCTTCTCCCCTCCTCTCTCTCTACCAAAGTAGTGGTAGTATTTATAAGAGAGAATGGAGTATTTTTTTTCTTTTCCACCAATGTGGGAGAAAAGTATTTATAGGAAAGGATATATAT
>NW_025848311.1:1229-2351 GCF_002878395.1 Capsicum annuum | reverse complement strand
CTGCATATTTCTTATAAATATGCAGGATGTATGAAAGACTCACATAGCCCGAAGAAAATCATCATAATCATGAGAGGATGAAATAAGTACAATAACATATATGAGTCATCATACAATTTTTCAATCACTTTCAGTTCATCAAGAATATCAATTCTCATAATGTAAACATCATTTAAATCTTTCGAAAGAAAAACTTTCACAATACCATTTTCAAATCACTTCACCATTCACCATAGACACAAGGAAACACACACACACTGGGAGATCCTATAACTGATATAAACCATGTGAGCTACATAGAGTCCAACATACTATCCTTTCCATCAGAGTAGAACTATCGATATCAAATCCATACAAACTAGTGATCATTATATAAATCAGTCTCAAGTTCACTCCTATGGGGGCACGTAGTTCTAGGGAAATAAGGTCGCTTTATTCCTCCCACTTGGTGCTAAAGACTTCTCCCGAACTAAGCTCAGATTATTTTAAGCACAATCCACAACAAAACAATTTTAGTAATATATAAATATACATCGGGAGCCATCATGCTTCCCATCTATAAAAATCAACCACGTTGTGGATTACTTTCATACTCGAGTTCAAAAATAATTTCAATAAGACCAAAAGGTCAAATCATTAAAAATATCTCAAATATTCAACATCAACGTGCTTATAACATACACTTTCTCAAAAAACACAATTTCCAATGGAGATTCATGACCCAAATATCAAAATCATGATAAATATCGTTCAAGATTCATGCTTTATATGTCCACACATGTAAATTCATCTTTCAAAATCATAAACATCAAGATTTCATAATAATCATCATAAGATATGGTTTCATGCTTTAAATTCGTAAAAGAAATCAAATAAAAATCATGCCTTTGTAAAGAAAGTTACTTTTGGGCACAAGAATTGAAAGAGAGTTCTTGTTGAAAAACCCCACACACCTTGAATGATGAACTTTAGATCGATACTCATTTTTGAGATATTAATCGTGCCTTTGAATGATGGTTCTTGGAGTTCTTGAACTAGGAACTTGGAATCTTGAATAAATTTACAGAATTAATGGTGAACCTCCAAAGTTCACCATTAATTCTGTAAATTTATTCAAGATTC
>NW_025848311.1:0-1129 GCF_002878395.1 Capsicum annuum | reverse complement strand
ATAAAAATCATGCCTTTGTAAAGAAAGTTACTTTTGGGCACAAGAATTGAAAGAGAGTTCTTGTTGAAAAACCCCACACACCTTGAATGATGAACTTTAGATCGATACTCATTTTTGAGATATTAATCGTGCCTTTGAATGATGGTTCTTGGAGTTCTTGAACTAGGAACTTGGAATCTTGAATAAATTTACAGAATTAATGGTGAACTTTGGAGGTTCTTGAAGTTGGATATAGGAGCTTAGGGTTATATTTTTGAGGGAATTTAATGAAATATAACATATAATGGTTCTAAAAGGCTTTAATATAGGGTTTGGACAGATTTTGAGTAAGAGAGAATGACCAAAACGCCCCTAAAAATCAAATAATTCTCGAATCTGTCCTTTGGTGGACTGCTTTGATAGTCTGAAGTAGATCAACCATAATGTTTTACTCTGATATCCAAAATGGATGAAACTAATTTCATTAGAAAGAGGAATATGATATATTTCCATTGATATATAGTATCTCACCCAGATCATTTTGTATGAGGAGTTATGATCATTTGAAGTTGATCCAAAATTTGCTTTTGATAGGCTGAAGTAGATCGATCATAAATTTTTGCTCCAATAGACAAACTGGATGAAACCAATTTCATTAGAAAGAGGACTCACAGATCTTTCAGTTGATATATAGTAGATCACCCAGATCATTATGTACAAGTAGTTATGATCATTTAAAGTTGGAGAAAAAATACGCCAGGCCTCAGTACTTTTTCCTGCACGTTTTACTGTTCACAACTATTCACGGTTCGATCGGAATATTCATAATTCATTGCTCGGGTGTCCATTTTGGATGATCCACATATCGTTGGAAATATTATTTGATAATCTACGTAATGGTGGGTCATAATCTAAGACATTTCACACGAAAAATTTATAATTCATTCTAGATGATAGAACCCAACACGTTTATGCACAAAATTTCAACAAAAAATTTCCCGGGGTATTACACATACATAGGCGATTGGTTAGGCGCCGCCCAACTTAGCTTAGGTAATCACTTGGCGCCGCCTAAGTCTGTTACAAGTGTCAAAAACACTCCGTTTTGAGTTATTTTAAGGGTAATTAAGTCTTTTAACACTCCTTACAC
>NW_025848310.1:1443-4437 GCF_002878395.1 Capsicum annuum | reverse complement strand
GTGAGTCTTTCATACATCCTGCATATTTCTTATAAATATTTATGATGATGATGTTTATACAACTGCATACACCCTCATATACTCAATTCTTTTTCATGGTACTGACCCACATCTTTGGATGTAGGCTGCATTTTCTCAGAATGTAGGTTCAGGCGCTCAGTTCTAGGTTCGACTGTGATTCTTTGGGCACGCTGTTCTACATCCTCTATTGTGGTGAGTCCTCACGTTCCGAGGAATAGAATTGTTTACATTTGATAACTGAGTATGAGTCAGTTGGGGCATGTCTCAATGGATCGCTGGTTTTATTGATTTTCTTAGAGGCTTGTCAGACTAATATAAATGTTGGGAGTTGACTAATAAGTCGTATTTTGTTATCTTTCTGAAATTCGTTTATTCTTAGATAATGATTACTCTGTTGATATTTGAGGATTATTTATGGAAACCCCATTGATTTGTGTTGAACTGAATAAAAATAGCTCAAGGAGTTAGCTTGGGGATACTCGTTGCCTCAAGCACCGTGTGATGCTTCGGGACCCATTTTTTGGGGCGTTACAAACTTGGTATCAGAGCCTAAGGTTTTAAGGTGTCCTAGGGAGTCTGACAAGGCACGTTAAGTAGAGTCTTGATCATCGGTGTGTAGCCCGCCACATCTATAAGCAAGAGGCTACAAGACATTTTAGGAAAAAGTCTGATTCTTTCTTTCAGAAGTCTATTGTGCTTAAAGTGTCTCTCTCTGTTATTGATTTGTGCTCTCCTCTTTCAGAAATATGCCTCTATTAATTGTTGGACCTGAGTGGTCAAGTTTCAGTTTCCGGGTGCATCCGTGTTTGAGTGGTCTGGGAATTTTATGTCACCCAAGAGTAATTTTATCTCTTACCTCAAAGATAGAAAGCTTATTTACAAGTGGTGTATTTACCATTTGGTTAGAGTTAAAGACACTAAGTCTGAGACTCCAACTCTCCAGTCTGTTAACGTTGTCAATGAGTTTTCTGATGTCTTTCTGGATGATCTCCCAGGGATACCTCCTGATAGAGAGATAGATTTCGGGATTGTTCTTCTTCCTGATACTCAGCCCATTTCTATTCCTCCTTAACGTATGGCCCCTGCAGAACTTAAGAATTTGAAAGAACAACTCAAAGATCTACTAGATAGGGGTTTCATAAGGCCCAGTGTTTCTCCTTGGGGTTCTCCTGTGTTGTTTGTGAGAAAGAAAGATGGCTCTTTACGTATGTCCATTGATTACCACCAATTGAATAAAATCACCATAAAAATAAGTACCCCCTTCAGAGAATAGATATTTGTTTGGCCAATTGCAAGGTGCAAGTTATTTTTCAAAGATAGACCTTCGTTCCGGCTATCATCAACTCAAAGTTAGGGAGTGTGACATCCCAAAAACCACTTTCCGAACTCGTTATGGCCATTTTGAGTTTTTTGTTATGTCTTTTGGGTTAACTAATGCCCCAGCATCTTTCATGGACCTCATGAATTGAGTGTTTCGACCATATCTGGATATGTTTGACATAGTGTTCATCGATGATATACTGGTGTACTCCCGTAGTGAGGATGAACATTTTGATCATCTCCGAACTATCTTGAGAACCCTTAGAGATCACAAGTTGTTTGCCAAGTTCAATAAGTGTGAGTTTTGGCTAAGGTCAGTTGATTTTTTGGGTCATATCATTTCTTCCTAGGGTATTAGAGTTGATCTCCAAAAGATCGAAGCTGTTAAAAATTTGCCTAGACCTATTTCTCCGATTGATATCCAAAGTTTTTTGGGTTAGCTGGCTATTAACGCCGTTTTGTTGAGGGTTTCTCCTCTATAGCGTCTCCTTTGACTCGGTTGACCCAAAAGAAAGTAAAGTTCTTGTGGTACGAATCTTGTGAGAAGAGTTTTCAGGAGTTGAAGACTTGACTCACTTCAACCCCTATTTTGACTTTGCCTGATGGTGTTGATGGTTTTGTAGTGTACTGTGATGCTTCGAGAGTTGGTTTGGGTTGCGTATTGATGCAGAAGCGTAAGGTGATAGCTTATGCTTCTAGCCAGTTGAAACCCATGAGAGAAATTACCCCACCCATGAACTTGAGTTGGCTGTTGTTGTGATTGCTTTGAAAATCTGGAGACACTATTTGTATGGTGTCCATGTTGATGTTTTCACTGATCATAAGAGTCTGCAGTATGTGTTTACCTAGAGAGAATTAAATCTTAGGCAGAGATGATGGTTAGAATTGTTAAAAGACTATGATATGAGTGTGCTGTACCATCTAGGCAAGGCCAATATTGTGGCGGATGGCCTAAGTAGAGTGTCCATGGGTAGTGTTTCGCATGTGGTAGAAGGTAAGAAAGAGTTGGCTTGTGATGTACATCGTTTGGCTAGATTGAGGGTTAGGTTGTTTGACTCTGCTGAAGGTAGTATAGGGGTTCAGATTAGTTCTGAATCCTCCTTGGTTTCGGAAGTGAAGGAAAAGCAATACTTAGATGCTAGTTTGGTCAGACTGAAGGAGTCAATCAAGGACCAAAAAGTAGAGGTTTTCTCCTAAGGGGGAGATGGTGTGTTGAGATTGAAGGGTGGATTGTGTGTCCCAAATATTGATGATCTGAGACAGAGGATTATGGCTGAAGTGTACGGGGCATGATATTCTATTCATCCTGGTGCCACCAAGATGTACCAAGACTTGCGGGAAATCTATTGGTGGAGTGGCATGAAGAAAGATATAGCAGCGTTTGAAGCTAAGTGTGCAACATGCCAACAGGTTATAGTTGAACACCAAAGACCTGGTGGTATGATGCAAGAGTTTAGTATTCCCACCTAGAAGTGGGAAGAGATAAATATGGACTTCGTGATTTTTTTTACCTCCTTCCCGATGCCATCATGATTCCATTTGGGTTGTGGTTGATAGGTTTACTAAGTCTGCTCATTTCTTGCCTGTTCATACTTCATATACTGCTGAGGATTACGCTAGATTGTATATCCGAGAGCTAGTCAGACTGCATGG
>NW_025848310.1:0-1343 GCF_002878395.1 Capsicum annuum | reverse complement strand
ATTGGTTTATCTCCTTCCCGATGCCATCATGATTCCATTTGGGTTGTGGTTGATAGGTTTACTAAGTCTGCTCATTTCTTGCCTGTTCATACTTCATATACTGCTGAGGATTACGCTAGATTGTATATCCGAGAGCTAGTCAGACTGCATGGAGTTCCCTTGTCTATCATTTCGGATAAGGGTACTTAGTTCTCTTCGCAATTTTAGAAAGCTTTTCAGAAGGGTCTTGGTACCCAAACCAATATGTTGAGGGTGCAACTTGGAAAGCTGAGGCGGATGTGCGATCCAAGTACCCGCACCTATTTTCCGCGAACTCTGATGAAGCTGAAGATGCCTTTCTTTCCTAAATCATGCACTTTTGATAAAAGTTGCAGCGGTTCAGCTGTCATTTATTATGTGTTCAGCTGTAGTTTCTTGAATTTATGCATTCTATGTTGCATTCGGAGTGAGAAATGATGTGGTGATGAGTCTAATGAATGATTTCAGCTGTATGCTCTATTTCCTATCTAATCTTGGCATGTCTAGCGTCATTCGAGGATGAATGTTTCCAAGGGGGGATGATGTAATACCCCAGGAAATTTTTCGTTGAAATATTGTGCGTAAATGTGTTGGGTTCTATCTTCTAAAATGAATTAAAAATTTTCCGTGTGGAATGTGTTAGATTATGTCCCAACATTATGTAGAGTACCAAATAATCTTTCGAACGATATGTGGATCATCCAGAACGGACACCCGAGCGACGAGTTATGAACATTTTGATCGAACCGTGAATAGTAGTGAACAGTAAAACGTGCAGGAAAAAGTACTGAGGCCTGGCGTATTTTTTCTCCAAATTTAAACGATCATAACTCCTTGTACATAATGATCTGGGTGATCTACTATATATCAACGGAAAGCTCTGCGAGTTCTCTTTCCAATGAAATTGGTTTCATGTAATTTTTCTGTCGAAGCAAAACGTTATAATCGATCTACTTCAGCCTATCAAAAGAGAATTTTTGGATCAACTTCAAATGATCATAACTCCTTGTACATAATGATCTGGGTGAGATACTATATATCAACGAAAAGATATGAGAGTCCTATTTCTAATGAAACTGGTTTCATCCAATTTGGATATCGGTGTAAAACGTTATGGTTGACAAATTATATGATGACTCACATGTGTTATTGTACTTATTTTATCCTCTCATGATTATGATGATTTTCTTTGGGCTATGTGAGTCTTTCATACATCCTGCATATTTCTTATAAATATTTATGATGATGATGTTTATACAGTTGCATACACCCCCATATACTCGGTTCCTTTCCATGGTACTGACCCACATCCAAAGATGTGGGTC
>NW_025848309.1:1355-2123 GCF_002878395.1 Capsicum annuum | reverse complement strand
CGACGCCATCATGATTCCATTTGGGTTGTGGTTGATAGGTTGACTAAGTCTACTCATTTCTTGCTTGTTCATACTTCATATACTGCTGAGGATTACTCTAGATTGTATATCCGAGAGCTAGTCAGACTGCATGGAGTTCCCTTGTCTATCATTTTGGATAGGGGTACTCAGTTCACTTCGTAATTTTGGAAAGCTTTTCAGAAAGGTCTTGGTACCCAAGTGCTTTTGAGTTCTACTTTTCATCCACAGACCGATGGTCAGGATGAGCAGATCATCCAGAACTTAGAGGATATGTTGAGAGCTTGTACACTTGACTTTAAGGGAAGTTGGGATGATCACTTACTGTTGATAGAGTTGGCTTACAATAACAGTTTCCACTCTAGTATTGGCATGACTCCATTTGAAGCCCTATATAGGAGGAAGTGTAGATTACCCATAGGTTGGTTTAAGGTGGGTGAAGTAGCTGTGAGTGGTCCTGATTCGGTATTTGAGGCTATGGAAAAAGTTAAGTTGATTAGGGAAAGGTTGAAAACTGCGCAGAGTCATCAGAAGTCATATGCGGATGTTAGAAGGAGAGACCTTGAGTTTGAAGTTGGTGACCTAGTGTATCTGAAAATTTTACCCATGAGGAGGGTGAAGAGATATGGAAAGAAGGGGAAGCTTAGTCCCCGTTATGTTGGTCCTTACAAAATTCTTAGCCGTATTGGTAAGGTAGCTTATGAGGTCGAGTTGCCTTCCGAGTTGTCCTCTGTTCATCCAATATTCCAC
>NW_025848309.1:0-1255 GCF_002878395.1 Capsicum annuum | reverse complement strand
TAGCCGTATTGGTAAGGTAGCTTATGAGGTCGAGTTGCCTTCCGAGTTGTCCTCTGTTCATCCAATATTCCATGTCTCCTTGCATAGAAAGCATATTAGCGATGCTGTGGTAGTGGATTCATCTGTGAGTGCTGACATTCAAGAAAATCTTTCTTTTGATGAGATTCCTGTTGAGATTCTTGATTTCAATGTCCGAAGACTAAGGAACAAAGAAGTTCCCTTGGTCAAGGTGTTGTGGCAAAACTAATCTGTTGAGGGTGCAACTTGGGAAGCTGAGGCGGATATGCGATCCAAGTACCCGCACGTATTTTCCATGAACTCCGATCAAGCCGAAGGTACCGTTCTTTCCTAAATCATGCACTTTTGATAAAAGTTGCAGCAGTTCAGCTGTCATTTATTGTGTGTTTAGCTGTAGTTTCTTGAATTTATGCATTCTATGTTGCATTCAGAGTGAGAAATGATGCGGTAATGAGTCTAACGAATGGTTTCAGCTGTATGCTCTATTCCCTATCTAATCTTGGCATGTCTAGCATCATTCGAGAATGAATGTTTCCAAGGGGGGATGATGTAATACCCCGAGAAATTTTTCATTGAAATTTTGTGCGTAAACGTGTTGGGTTCTATCTTCTAAAATGAATTATAAATTTTCCATGCGGAATGTTTTAGATTATGACCCACCATTGCGTAGATTATCGAATAAGCTTTCCAACGATATATGGATCATCCAAAACGGACACCCGAGCGACGAGTTATGAACATTCCGATCGAACCGTGAATAGTAGTGAATAGTAAAACATACAGGAAAAAGTACTGTGGCCTGGCGTATTTTTGCTCCAACTTTAAACGATCATAACTCCTTGTACATAATGATCTGGGTGATATACTATATATCAACGGAAAGCTCTGCGAGTCCTCTTTCCGATGAAATTGGTTTAATCCAATTTGTCTATCGGAGAAAAAAAGTTATGGTCGATCTACTTCAGCCTATCAAAAGTGAATTTTTGGATCAAATTCAAATGATCATAAATCCTCGTACACAATGATCTGGGTGAGATACTATATATCAACAGAAAGATATGAGAGTCCTCTTTCTAATGAAATTGGTTTCATCCAATTTGGATATCGGAGTAAGACTTTATGGTTGATCTACTTCAGACTATCAAAACAATCCACCAAAGGACAGATTCGAGAATTATTTAATTTTTAGGGGCGTTTTGGTCATTCCCCCTCACCCAAAATCTGTCCAAACCCTATA
>NW_025848308.1:0-1907 GCF_002878395.1 Capsicum annuum | reverse complement strand
GGCCTTTTTCGAATAAGCCAATTCATTTGGGACCCTGCAGATCCACTATTTTTCCTATTCAAAGATCAGCCCCCTGGCTCTGTGTTTTCACATCGAGAATTATTTGCAGATGAAGAGATGTCAAAGGGGCTTCTTACTTCCCAAACAGATCCTCCTACATCTATATATAAATGCTAGTTTATCAAGAATACGGAAGAAAAGCACTTCGAATTGTTGATTAATCGTCAGAGATGGCTTAGAACCAATAGTTCATTATCTAATGGATCTTTTCGTTCTAATACTCTATCCGAGAGTTATCAGTATTTATCAAATATGTTCCTATCTAACGGAACGCTATTGGATCAAATGACAAATACATTGTTGAGAAAAAGATGGCTTTTCCCAGATGAAATGAAAATTGGATTCATGTAACAGGAGAAAGATTTACCATTCCTTAGCCGGAAAGATATGTGGCCATGAAAGATGGATTAAGTGGAACAAAATTGACTGGTGGTAGAGTCGTGGAAACGCTTGTTTCTTTCATATTTTGGACCTTAGCTCTATGGAAGAATATGTTACTACTGAAACACGGAAGAATTGAAATCTTAGATCAAAATACTATGTATGGATGGTATGAACTGCCTCAACAAGAATTCTTGAACAGCAAACAACCAGTTCAGATATTCATGACCAAGAAGTACTGGATTCTTTTTCGGATAGGCCCTGAAAGGAGAAGGAAGGCTAGAATGCCAACAGGCGTCTATTATATTGAATTTACCCGATAGTCCCCATTTTGGGAACGTCCAGTGCCAAAGTCACTGAATGGGTAAGTCGCCAATCCCTGGACTATGTAATGTACTTTATCTGCTGGGTTACGGGAGAGCATTTTACCAGAGGTTTCTAATCTACCCTTGTGTGATTCCTGTTGAAGCATATACTCGGTGGGTGGGTGCAGGGCGGACGATTTTAAAGCGGACTCCCCATTCATTAGATAGAGAAGATCACCAAGATTTCGCGATCCGCTGCCAAATTTATTCCAATTGAGAATGCTCATTCAATGAGCATTTTCAATATTATGCCTTGAAGAGGACTCGAACCTCCACGCTCTTTAGCACAAGATTTTGAGTCTTGCGTGTCTACCATTTCACCACCAAGGCATCTTGAAAGTGAATCATATTCCATAAATATGATATCTATCTAATGTGATGTATGGAATATATGACAAAGGTGGATCTATTGATCGGTCATGTCATATAGGCCCGAGTTGGACATCCAATTTCTTCGATTTGAATTATCCAGAGAATGCAATGCCTGATATATATCAAAAAGATGGACAATCAAACCTATTTCTCGATTCACTCAAAGAGGTGAATAGGGTCCCAATAGAGATATGTAAAAAGCAAGTCCGATTACGCGTATTCCTAATCCTAAATGGAATGTAACGATGTAGGGATCCACATGTAAACATAGTATCTATTTAGATAGGCCCGAATGGCCCCTTCTTATAATGAGAATGTATATAACCCTATTCCGGCCTGGTCCGGTATGGAATAAAATTATAATCATGGAATCGACTCGATCATCAGATTATAAGCTTATAACCCTAGCCAATTCCCATTTTGGGCGGAACAGATCTACTAATTCTTTGATTCCAGTAAGTAAGAAGGATCTTGAACTAAGAAATAGACCCTAGAACCTAAAAAAAGGCTATCCTGAGCAATTGCACTAATCGGGTTCATTGATATTCCTGGTATAGTAGATGCTATCACACATACAATCATACTCAATTCGATGGAATTGTTTGATATTAAAGGGGATCTTCTATAATTTCGCATGTGAGGGGTTATTTCTTGGTTTCGTCCAGTCATTAATAACTTGGTTATTTTTAGATAATAGTAGATAGAAACAACGCTTGTAAGGAGTCCTAT
>NW_025848307.1:1749-2537 GCF_002878395.1 Capsicum annuum | reverse complement strand
TAAAGCAACCTTACTTCCCTAAAACTACGTGCCCCCATAGGATTGAGACTGAGGCTGATTTATATAGTGATCACTAGATTGTGTGGATTTGATATCGATAGTCCTACTCCGATGGCAAGGATGGGACGGCTGGCCCCAACGTGGGTTGTATGTAGGACTCCTTGTAGCTCACATGGTTTATGTAGGTTATAGGATCTCCGTGTGTGTGTGTGTGTTTCGTTGTGTCTATGGTGAACGGTGAAGTGATTTGAAAGTGGAATTGTGAAAGTTATTCTTTCAAAAGATTTAAATGATATTTACATTATAAGAATTGATATTCTTGATGAACTGATAGTGATTGACAAATTATATGATGACTCACATGTGTTATTATATGTATTTCATCCTTTCATGATTATGATGATTTTCTTCGGGCTATATGAGTCTTTCATACATCCTGCATATTTCTTATAAATATTTATGATGATAATGTTTATACAACTGCATACACCCCCATATACTTGGTTCCTTTTCGTGGCATTGACCCACATCTTCGGATGTGTGATGTATTTTCTCAGAATGTAGGCTCAGGTGCTCAGTTCCAGATTCGACAGTGATTCTTCGAGCATGCTGTTCTACATCCTCTGTTGTGGTGAGTCCTCATGATCCGAGGACGTGATGTCTGATGTTGGTTTCACGGAATTTTTTACATTTGATAACTGAGTATGAGTCAGTTGGGGCACGTCTCAATGGCTCGTTGGTTTTATTGATTTTCTTAGAGGCTTGTCAGACTAGTATAGATGTTGGGG
>NW_025848307.1:0-1649 GCF_002878395.1 Capsicum annuum | reverse complement strand
GATGTCTGATGTTGGTTTCACGGAATTTTTTACATTTGATAACTGAGTATGAGTCAGTTGGGGCACGTCTCAATGGCTCGTTGGTTTTATTGATTTTCTTAGAGGCTTGTCAGACTAGTATAGATGTTGGGAGTTGACTAATAAGTCGTATTTTGTTATCTTTCTGAAATTTTTTTATTCTTGGATGATGATTACTCTGTTGATATTTGAGGGTTATTTATGGAAACCCTATTGATTTGTGTTGAATTGAATAAAAATGGCTCAAAGGGTTAGCTTGGAGCTACTCGTAGCCTCAAGCACCGTGTGACGCTCCGCGACCCGTCTTTGGGGTATTACAAACTTGGTATCAGAGCCTAAGATTTTAAGGTGTTCTAGGGAGTCTGACAAGCTGCGTTAAGTAGAGTCTTGATCATCGGTGTGTAGTGCGCCACATCTATGAGCAAGAGGCTAGAAGACGTTTTAGGAAAAAATGTGATTCTATCTTTCAGAAATTTATCATGCTAAAAGAGTCTTTCTCTGTTATTGATTCGTGCTCTCCTCTTTCAAAAATATTCTCAAAGATAGACCTTCGTTCCGGTTATCATCAACTCAAAGTTAGGGAGTGTGACATCCCGAAAACCACTTTCCGAACTCGTTATGTCCATTTTGAGTTTTTTGTTATGTCTTTCCGATTAACTAATGCCCCAACAGCTTTTATGGACCTCATGAATTGAGTGTTCAGACCATATCTGTATATGTTTGTCATAGTGTTCATCGATGATATACTGGTGTACTCCTGTAGTGAGGATGAACATTCTGATCATCTTCGAACTGTCTTGCAAACCCTTAGTGATCGCAAGTTATTTGCCAAGTTTAGTAAGTGTGAGTTTTGGCTAAGTTCAGTTGCTTTTCTGGGTCATATCATTTCTTTCGAGGGAATTAGAGTTGATCCCCAAAAGACCAAAGCTGTTAGAAATTGGCCTAGACCTATTTCTCCGACTGATATATGAAGTTTCTTGGGTTTATCTGGATATTACCGCTGTTTTGTTGAGGTTTTCTCCTCTATAGCGTCTCCTATGACTCGGTTGACCCAAAAGAAAGTGAAGCTTTTGTGGTCCGAATCTTGTGAGAAGAGTTTTTAGGAGTTGAAGACTCGACTCACTTCAACCCCTATTTTGACTTTGCCTGATGGTATTGATGGTTTTATGGTGTACTATGATACTTTGAGAGTTGGGTTGGGTTGCGTATTGATGTAGAAGGGTAAGGTGATATCTTATGCTTCTAGACAGTTGAAACCCCATGAGAAAAATTACCTCACCCATGACCTTGAGTTGGGTGATGTTGTGTTTGCTTTCAAAATCTGGAGACATTATTTGTATGGTGTCCATGTTGATGTTTTCACTGATCATAAGAGTCTGCAGTATGTGTTTACCCAGAGAGAATTGAATCTTAGGCAGAGAAGATGGTTAGAATTGTTAAAGGACTATGATATGAGTGTGTTGTACCATTCGGGCAAGGCCAATATTGTGGTGGATGCCCTAAGTAGAGTGTCCATGGGTAGTGTTTCGCATGTGGTAGAAGGTAAGAAAGAGTTAGCTCGTGATGTACATCGTTTGGCTAGATTGGGGGTTAGGTTGTTTGACTCTGCTGAAGGTAGTATAGGGGTTCAG
>NW_025848306.1:628-1222 GCF_002878395.1 Capsicum annuum | reverse complement strand
TTTATTACTTTTGAACTAAATGATTCAGGTAATTTACTAAAATATAATTTTTTTATTTCTTTTCTTTCTTCTGTATTATATGTTCCCTTATAATAATATTCTTTAAATGCGCAAGTATATTCATCTATATAACACATATTACATATTGTTAATTTTAATATTAAATTCCTATTTATATTTTTCTCTTCATTTTGTTCTTCTTTTGTTGTTTTCATGCTACTAAATTCGTCTTTTATAGCTGTTTCTTATTTTTTTTTTAATAATTCTAGGTGTTAATTTAGTTGTTGTTGATGATGATATTCCTTCTGTAGGTTTATCAGTTCTTAATACCCTTTTACTATTTTCAGTTAGATTTAAAAATCATAATTTCACTGTTCCTATTAGTGTTTTTTCTATATATTCTAGTGCATCTGTTATGTTTATATTATTATCTAATAATTGTTTTGTCATATATCCTATCCATAATTATATTATTTTTTTTGTATTTATTACACAATCTAAGTCTAAAAAGTTATAATTTTTATTAACTATTTATTTTGGTGTCCAATTGTTATATTTATTCTTTAGATTATATCTTTTAAACTTATTCTTATA
>NW_025848306.1:0-528 GCF_002878395.1 Capsicum annuum | reverse complement strand
ATTCCTAAATTTTTTGTATTTGTTAAGATTTCTGTATATGTTTCACTGTCTTCCGAATCATAATTATCTATTTCTTCAACGTCTATTGTATTAATTTTAATTCCTTGGTTTTTATTTCTTTATTGTCTATTTCTAATTTTTCTTTTAATTGATTTATCTCATTTAATAATTTTTGTTCTTTATCTTTTTCTTCTTTTTCTTTCTGTCTTTTTTCATACAGATCTTTTAGCATTTTTTTTGTTCTTTTTCTAATTCAGCAATCCTACTATTTTTAGCTTCTTCTATTTTTCGTATTTCTTCTGTAGTTTGTTGTTTTATTTTTTCTATTTTCTTTTTTCTATCTATTTCTTGTTTTCTTTTTCTATTCTCACCTTAGCTGTCAATTTATCTTCTAATTTTAATTCTTCTTTTTCTAGCACTAAATATAAATGTTCACCTATTTTCTTATACCTTCTACCTAAATTAGAAAACACTATTTTTATTTTTAATCCTTCGTGATTTTCATATGTTTTTTCGTCTATTATAAAT
>NW_025848305.1:918-1311 GCF_002878395.1 Capsicum annuum | reverse complement strand
GGTGATTTTTTTGTTTTGAATGTGGTTTGTTTGGTGACTTAGTCACTGGAAAATGGTTAAGTCTAGGGTCTTTAAGGAGATTTTTTTTGTTTCGAATGTGGTTTGTTAGGTGACTTAGTTGGTTGAAAATGGTTAAGTCTAGGGACTTTGAAGGAGATTTTTTTTGTTTTTAATGTGGTTTGTCAGGTGACTTAGCTTGTTGAAAATGGTAAGTCTAGGGACTTTGAAGAGGATTTTTTTGTTTTGAATGTGGTTTGTTTGTTGACTTAGTCGCTTGAAAATGGTTAAGTCTAGGGTCTTTAAAGGAAATTTTTTTGTTTTGAATGTTACTTAGTTGGTGACTTTGTTTGTTAAAAATGGTTAAGTGTAGGAACTTTAGAGGTGATTTTTTTT
>NW_025848305.1:0-818 GCF_002878395.1 Capsicum annuum | reverse complement strand
CTTGAAAATGGTTAAGTCTAGGGACTTTAAAGGGAATTTTTTTTTTTGAATGTGGTTTGTTAGGTGACTTAATCACTTGAAAATGGTTAAGTCTAGGGACTTTAAATGGAATTTTTTTGTTTTAAATGTGGTTTGTTAGGTGACTTAGCTGGTTGAAAATGGTTAAGTCTAGGGACTTTAAAAGGGATTTTTGTGTTTTGAATGTGGTTTGTTTGGTGACTTATCTGCTTGAAAATGGTTAAGTTTTTGTAACTTGATCTAATTAGTTGAATCTGATTGATTGTGTAGATGAAACCTGATTATAGATGGATATATCAACGGAACAATGATAATAGAATGGGTATTAGGGAGGAATTTGGTGAAGGTGTCAAAAGATTTGTTGAACATGCTAAGACACTTGATATGTGGACACATTATCGGGTTATTCGTTGTCCTTGTGTTAGATGTAATGATATAAATCTTGTAAGTGAAGAAGATGTAAAGGAACATCTTTATAGAAAGGAGTTTCATGAGGACTTTTTAAGATTGCGTGGTATTCATGGGGATATTGCGCAAAATAACTTTTTTGTTGGATAAAGTAGTAGGTCTGCAAGGCATAATGAATATCAAGATACTAGGATGACATAAATGGTGCACGATGCTTTTGGGATGCAACACGGGGTTGACTTTAGGGAAAATGTTGAAGATGTTCCTAATAGCGAAGCGGGCAATTTCTACAAAGAATTGCATGCTGCTAGTCATCCTTTGAAACTTGGGACATATCTCTTAAATAGAATTTTAATCTGCGTGTATATCTAATGTGGATTGTTAATGATTTT
>NW_025848304.1:454-1119 GCF_002878395.1 Capsicum annuum | reverse complement strand
CATTTGAGCAATCCTATAACGAGGAATGGAAATGGGATGGTTATCTAGTGGAAGATCAATCCCAGAATCTGTATCCCTATAGGGAGGAATTCCAAACATATCATCGGGAAAAAATTCAAGAAATTAACTAACCGTACAGACATATTACAAAGAAAGAGTCTAAGTGGTAGAATCTTTTTCCAGACTTATATGATAGACACCTCATCGAAATAATTTTTTGAGCCCTTAGATATCAAGTAAACCTCCTTATGAGGACTTACTAACTCCCTTCCAATTTCAATAGCAGCACTCACGAGCTTTAACAAAAATTCTTTCTTGAAACACATATACAACAAGGACACATAACCTTCCATATACCTCAGTATACCATATCGCCTAATCTCGATATCCAAAACCTTTTGATGACCCATAATATCTTTTATTTACACAAGTATAGGATCCATCACCTATATCTTGTTGACCTCAAAAAAAAATATGCCACCTAACCACTTCTTCAACAATCAAGCTTCAATCCTCAATGTCTAAAAGATAAAGTGCAAAGTTACCCACCTGTGAATATCCTTTACCAACATCCCTCACAAGAATTAGACCATAAAACCTGACTCTCTTTAGAGTTAGTTTTATCATCAAAACAACAATAGATGAGAAACTCTCCAAAAACCACC
>NW_025848304.1:0-354 GCF_002878395.1 Capsicum annuum | reverse complement strand
GTCTAAAAGATAAAGTGCAAAGTTACCCACCTGTGAATATCCTTTACCAACATCCCTCACAAGAATTAGACCATAAAACATGACTTTTTATAGATGAGAAAGTCTCCAAAAACCACCTATAATACCTTGCCACACCCTAGAAGCTCCTTATGTCTATTCGAGTCGTGGGTCTAGGCCACTTCTTTATTTTCCCAACTTTTTTATGGATCTACCTTGGTCCTCTCACTAGAAATAACATGTTTGAGAAAAGTCATATAACTTAGGTAAAATTAAAACTTAGAAAATTTTGTATTCAATTTTTGGTCCAATGAGTTTACAGCACAATTCAAGGATATTGTTATGATCTTCCTTACT
>NW_025848303.1:492-1110 GCF_002878395.1 Capsicum annuum | reverse complement strand
GCAAATGAGACATAGAATGATAATTAGGTTTGACTTCCTTGCCGCAACTAATATTGCTTGGAGGTAGAGGAAAATATAAAAGAGACCAATTTATGTTTATCGCCAAAAATAGTTTCTCTTTACAAAAGGCCACTGTTGAGAATATAACTAAATAATAAAAAGTGTGCTCTCTCTAACAGCTTAAACTTTTAGATGAGATGATCACACACGTACACACGTCAACATGGGATTAGAGCAGTCAGTGGTCCTGGGACCCAATCTCACTGTCACCCATCATTAAAAAAAAAATTCACATGCTTGGCCCATGAAAAAGAATCAGGACCACACGGGGGGGGGGGGGGGTGTTGAGAATATAATTTAATAATAAAAAGTGTGCTCTCTGTCACAGCTTAAGATTTTAGATGAGATAGTCTCACACTTCAACAACCACTATCCAATGTCAAATCTTGTTCTATTTAACAAAAAATGTATCTTTCCGTTCCATTTCCCTGTAGTATTAAGAAAATGTACCTTTCATCTTAGGCAATTTCACTGTGAGCAATTAAAAGGAAGCAGACAATTGAGTTTGGTACCTGTTATAGACCTAGGATCCCTAAGTTGGCTGATTTGGGACTCACC
>NW_025848303.1:0-392 GCF_002878395.1 Capsicum annuum | reverse complement strand
TCTTAAGTTTTGGCCACGTGGCTTATATTATTTGTTTGGTTTAAAAAATAACAATGATAATAAAATTGTTAAAATCCTACTGATGTTGGGTGTATTTATGCATTCTAGCCTTGCTATTTTAGCCTTTTTAGCCTTGTTTTGAGCCTTTTTTTGAGGATGATTCATGTGATTAATGTGTTTATAATGAGATAAATGTGAATCTAAGTGTCCATGTATGTGTTTACAATGTTTAATGGTGTTTCCACACAAGTTTTGATTCAAATTGATCATTTAGAAGTAAACCGAGAAAACTAGTGTACTAGCTTGAGCTAGGTGTTTTTCTAGTCTATCGTGTTGGGTTCTAAAGTGTTTAATGAGTTACTAAGGTTGTTATTGTGTATTTATGTGTGAAA
>NW_025848302.1:0-1654 GCF_002878395.1 Capsicum annuum | reverse complement strand
CCTCTCTATAAGAATAAGGGGGACATCCAGAGTTGTAATAACTATAGAGGGATTAAGTTATTGAGCCACTCTATGAAGATCTGGGAGAGAGTGGTCGAGGTGAAACTGAGACGGATAGTGTCTATTTCAGAAAACTAGTTTGGATTTATGCCTGGCCGCTCGACGACGGAGGCAATTCACCTGGTACGGAGGTTGGTGGAACAGTATAGGGAGAGGAAGAAGGACCTGCATATGGTGTTTATCGACCTGGAGAAGGCCTACGACAAAGTCCCCAGGGAGGTGCTTTGGAGATGCCTGGAGGTGAGTGGATTACCACTGGCATATATCAGAGCAATCAAGGATATGTATGATGGAGCGAAAACTAAGGTGAGGACGGCGGGAGGAGACTCAGAGTATTTCACTGTCCGGACATGGTTGCATCAGGGATCTACTCTTAGTCCCTTTTTGTTTGCATTGGTGATGGATGTGTTGACGCGGCGTATTCAAGGGGAGGTGCCATGGTGTATGCTTTTCGCAGATGATATAGTTCTGATAGATGAGACTCGAGGGGGTGTGAGTGACAAATTAGAGATGTGGAGGCAAACCCTTGAGTCTAAAGGGTTCAAGGTGAGCAGAAGCAAGACAGAGTATGTGGAATGCAAGTTTAATGACATGAGGCGGGAGAATGAGGTAGTAGTGAAGCTGGAAGCAGAGGAGGTAGTTAAGAGGGAGAGTTTCAAGTATCTTGGGTCCGTGATCCAGAGTAACGGTGAGATTGACGAGGATGTATCGCACCGTATTGGGGCGGGATGGATGAAGTGGAAGCTCGCGTCAGGGGTGCTGTGTGATAAGAAGGTGCCGCGCAAGCTTAAAGGCAAATTCTACAGGGCGGTAGTCCGTCCGGCCATGTTGTATAGAGCGGAGTGTTAGCCAGTTAAGAACTCCCACATCCAAAAGATGAAAGTGGTAGAAATGCGGATGTTGCGCTGGATATGTGGGCTGACTAGAGGGGATAGAGTTCGGAATGAGACCATCCGGGAGAACGTTGGTGTGACTCCAGTGGAGTGCAAGATGCGGGAAGCCCGATTAAGATGGTTCAGACACGTGAAGAGGAGGGGCATGGATGCCCCGGTCCGTAGGTGTAAGAGGCTAGTGTTGGATGGTTTTAGGCGGGGTAGGGGTAGGCCGAAGAAGTACTGGGGTGAGGTGATTAGGTGGTACATGGAGCAGTTACAGCTTACCGAGGACATGACCCTAGATAGGAAGGTCTGGAGGACGCGAATTTGGGCAGAGGACTAGGGCCAGTTTGAGTCGCTAGTGTATGGAATTACTTGGTGGGGGTTTATTCTTGTTAGGAGTCCATGTTCCATGTTTTATTATGAATTTGTGTGCTTTCCTCTGTTTTATATTACTTATGGGTGTCGTATTTATGTTATGTAATCTTGTGCTGTGCTGCATATGTGTTTGTGTGGTATCTCGTGTCTTGAGCCGGGGGTCTATCGAAAACAGCCTTTCTACTTCTTCAGAGGTAGGGGTATGGACTGCGTACATCTTACCCCCCCAGACCCCACTAGGTGGGAATACACTGGGTTTGTTGTTGTTGTTGTTGTACCTATAGACATGGTCAGTCTCAGGATAGTATCAGTCATGTTATGATCAAATGTACTCTCAATTA
>NW_025848301.1:0-12906 GCF_002878395.1 Capsicum annuum | reverse complement strand
AAGAAATAAAACAAAAGGCAGAGAAAGAAGAGCTAGAAATATTTTTAAGTATTTATTTAGATTTATTAAGTATAGACACTTTATAATAAAAATTATTCAAAGAATATGTAAGTGAAATAAGTTGGGAATTTCAGGGAACTAGTATTGACATATTTAACCATAATAGAAGAATAAGCTATTATAGAAGACGTTGTGACCAAGTAAGTATTCCTTTAGGATAAAAATACATGAAAACACATCCTTTTGCTAGAGAAATACAAAGAGAATATAATCATTTATATAAAGAAATAAGACAAAGAAACGATATTTTAAGAATAGAACAAAGACTAATAAATCAAATAGAAATATTAGAAATACAGAATTCCCAAAAGCAATCATTATTTCAGACTTTATAAATTTAGTAAATTGCATAAATCATATAAGTTTGCTAAAGTGTAGATTAGAAAGTATTAGATATTGTATAAACTATAGGAATTTGAGAATACAGACAGCTAGAAAACAATGTAGTAACATTATACCCTCTTTAGGATAAAGAAGAACAGTAGTATAAAAATAGATAATTTAAAGAAGTTAGAATGTTTAGATGTAACAATCTCAGTTGAAAAGAAATACAGACGTTTAAAAGATAATTCTCTTATTAGATGTAATTTTAATAACGGAAAACATGCTTTACATGGAGAAAATCCACAATTAAATTCTATTGCAGATTTTATAATAAACCTAGGAGAAAAGACTCAACAAGAAAATACAAAAATATTTAAAACTCTAGAGATATTAGAAGACCTGTAAAACAAACAAACAAAAATTTTTAGATAAAATAGAATTAAATTTTGATTTCTTAAAGAACAAACAAGCAGAATTAGAAAAGAAATTCAAAGATTTAATTAATAAAGACAAATGTAATTTGAAAAATCTTAAAATAAGGCTAGTATTACAAGAAGTACAAAAGGAAATTAATAAAATAAAAAGCATAATACTCTCATGAATGATATACTTCAAGATGAACTTTATCTAGCAATATTACAAAAGGCAGCACAGATCCAACCAAATCTCGAAGGATTATCAGACCATCAATCCCAGGGAAAAGCAGACTCGTTAATCATAAAACAAAATAATATTATAATTTTGTTACTATTAGAACTAAATAAGAACCTAGAAAAAGAAAAACAAAAAGACAGTCAAGATAAAAATATAGAAGAATTAATAGAATAACTAAAAAAGATAAAAATAACCCCTCAAAAAAATTAAAAGAAGCTAAAATAACCATACCAACTAAGCCAAAACCATGGACCTTTTTTCAGCATCCCCAAGTAGACAAAGATCAAGTTTTACACAAAATAGTTTAACAAATAATGTGCTATCAAAAATAATAAATAAACCGAGAATGACTTTAAGACAACAGTTAGAAGAGGTAATAGACGTAGATAAAGAAGTACAATTATTCCAACAAAATAAATTAAAATTGTTAAATGCAAGAACATTATATAATGAAGGAATGTTTTCAAGAGCACAACCATATAGGCATTATAGAGAAGAACAGATGTGTGTTATCGAAGAAAATAGTTGTAGCATAAATTTAATAAGCTCAGACTCTTTAAAAGAAATCATAAAATTAGACATGAATCTTATGCACATGGGATTAATAGTGATAGGCATAAAAGGTTTAACTAGAAAAAATTTAGGAACTAAAGTATTAATCACAATATATGATAATAGATGGTCAGACACTGAAAGATCTATAATAGGAATAACTGAAGCAGACATGACTAATAATGGAGGACTTTTTTGTTGTAGTCTAGATTATATGATAAATACCTTAGAATTCGGAAAGCATATTAAAATAGGTGAACAAACTAAAGTATATGAAGAAATGAATAATGGAAATAATTTACTTATATATGTAGGATTTATAGGAAAACTTGCCACTAATAGTAGTATAAAGTTTAATCTAAAAATAGATGATGTAGTAAGTCTAATGGGAAATAAAAGTATTAAACTACTAAAACCCCTAAAAATAAACCCAGAAAATATGCAGGATTAGAATGAAACTTAGAAAAAATTACTAAAAAAGAAATATTAAAGCCAACCGATCATTTAATGTATATAAACAATAAAGGAAAAGCTTCAGTAAGATTCACAGACTACTAATATACAAATGAAAAAGAAACTGATGAAGAAATTGAAGAATGTGAAGATACTAATTTTATGAATATAGAAATATTAGAAGAAGGTTTTGAAGTAAATAAAGCTATAATAAAAGCAGAAGCTCTATATGAAATAAATAGCAATAACCTATTTAAATGTACAGGTTGTAAATTAAGGAATTTAAAACTTGAAGAAATGAAAGAACATTTTATAAAATGTGAATTAAGAACAGATAATTATGGTTATACACGGAAAAAGGAACTAAAAGGTGAAGATGAAGAATCAAATTATAGTATAGAAGAGAGCATAAAGAAATTTATGGGAAGTGCAACAAGTTCCTCAAGCCCTTTCCAAAGAACAACAGGTATGCAAAACGTACCATTAACAACAGGAATTTACCAAGACACAGAGTAAAACCTAGAGGAAAAAGAATGCCAATAGAAGAACCCATTAGATTACAAGAAGGAAGTAACAAAGGAAAAATTTTAAACTTGCCAGCCCATGACCCTCAGGCATGGAATCATGTAATAGACATATGGAAAAATGTAGTTGTAGCAGACTACATACAACATATACAGGGTAATCAAGAACCAGATGCAGAAATTATCTATAGATATTTAGAAACATTTCTAGGAGAAAGTACTAAAGCACTTTGGGAAGCTTATAAAATAATATTCCCACAAGACTTCCAAGAATTAGTAGAACTAGGCTCAAATCCATACAATTTTGTAAACAAAGTACATACTCTACTAACAGGCCAGGATCCCAATAGTGGATTGGTAGTATTACAACAAAGAGCTTTAGTAAATTTAGAACAATTAAGTATTAATCATTGGTCAAGAATTAAAGAATTTTTAAATGATTACTTTTATTATTGTACAATTAGTGGAAACTCATTTGATCAGACTCTAGGAGCTAGTTATTTAATAAATTACCAGGAGCTTTAGAAAGAGAGATAGAAGAAAAATGGTCTAAAAGAGAAGGAGTAATACAAAACACAAACTACCCATGGTCAACGGGACAAAGAATACAACATGTAATGGATATATTACAAGAAAAATGTACAAATATACAGATACAAAAACAATTAAAAAGAAGTGATGCAAATTTTTGTAAGACCATATATACTACTCAACATTATGACCAAGATTATAAAAAGAAAAATTATAAAAAGACATATAAAAAAGACTATCTCCCTAGGAAGAAATATTACTTGAGGAGATCAAATGCGAGAAAACCATACTTAGATAAGAATAAACATGTGAGAAAATATAACACTGGTAGAACCTATAAGAATAAATTAGAATGTTTTATTTGCGGAAGTATAGAGCATTTAGCAAATACTTGTCTAAAAAGAAATAATAATAGATTTAGAAATGCACAATTAATAGAGGATGTAAATGAGAATTTGATAAATGTAGATGAATATATGTCAGATAATGAAAGTATATACTCTATCAGAAGCATGAAAGTTTTTGAAGAAGAAAAGAATAATTCTGATTCTTCAGACTCTGAAGAAGAATTTATAAATGAAATAGGACTAGAAAGAACAAACACAGACTATCACTTAGTCAATAACACAGACTATCACTTAGTCACAGACTATTATGATTTAGTAAATCTGATAGAAGAATGTGAACACAAATTTGAAGAAGGAAAAGGATTAGACAGTAATCAATGTTGTTTTTGTAAATGGTTTCCAAGTAAAAACAAAAGGGCAAAATGCAGGAAATATTATAAGGAAGCATGCATAAAATGTATGGAGAAAGCATCAGAAATCTTAGAAACTCCAAAATCAAATCGTAATTTAAATAAATTTTACAACAAGGAACCAATAACCAGAACAACAGAAGATAGACTATTAGAATTAGAAGAAAGACTAAAAAGACTAGAGATAAGAATATACAGTAAAAATATAATTAAAGAAGAAGACTCAGTAGAGGTAATTAAATACATCAGTTGAAAGTAATAAAAAATCAATGAATGTACCATTTGAAGGAATGGTATGTAATGAAGAAAAGAAAATCAGTACAGTTAAGGTTTTAGCGAGAATAAAAATTCAAGACTATGAGTTCGAGACTTTAGCTATAGTTGATTCAGATGTACAAGGAGCATTTTAAATAGTAGAATTTTACCAACAAAACTAATTAAAAAATTGCCAAAACATCAAGAATCCATGCAAATGGACGAAACATATAATACCTATACAGACTATATACCAAAAGCAAAATAAGTTTTATTAATACTTGTGAAAAATTCTACCAACCATCATATACACTTAGTGAAATACTAGTTAGAGATTTAAACATAAAAGCAGACTTTGTGTTAGGATTAGATTTATGGTACAAAATAATGGAGGATGTCTAGTTACAAAAAATTGGGTAATATTAGCCAGTAATATCACTCACTCACCAGTACCAGAGGAAAGCTTAGATAACCAAATAAAACCCAAAATATCACTAGAATGTGATAAAGGAGAAAATTGTACATGTAATGATAATAAAAAGGCAACAATGTATGAAGAATTACAAGATTTATTAGTAGTAGAAGAAATAGAAAAAGACAATACTTTAATAGAAATGGATACAGAATTATACAATTTTAAGAAAGGTATACAACATATAAGAGTAATAAAAGATCAGAAAGACTTAGAAAAAATAATACAAATCCTAGATAAGCTAGAAATAATCGGAGAAAAACCCTTGCAACATTGGGACTCTAATCAAATTACCTGCAAATTAGAAATAATTAATCCAGAATATACTATAAAAACAGCATCTATAGAAGCTACAAATGAAGACCTTAAAGACTTTGAAATACAAATAAAAGAGCTATTAGAATTAGGAATAATTAGAAGATCTACATCAAGACATAGGTCAACAACTTTCATAGTAAGAAACCATAGTGAAATAGTGAGAGGAAAAGCTAGAATGGTAATCAATTACAAAAGACTAAATGATAATACTATAATGGATGGGTATAAGTTACCAGACAAAATAGAATTGATAAATAGAATACAAGGAAGAAAAGTATTTAGTAAATTTGATTGTAAATCTGGATATTGGCAGATTAAAAGGCATAAATATAGTTTATTCAAGCAGAAAATATAAAGAAAAGGGAAAACTAAATAGCATAGATGCGAAAACATTAGCAGTAATTTATGGTTTAAATAGTTTTAAACTTTATATATTAAATAAGCCCGAAATATTAGTAAGGACAGACTGCGTGTAACGACCTGAAATCACCCCTCGGGATACTACACGGTGCCTAGGGTCACAAGTGACCCCAAGCTAACCCTTCACTTGGCATAACACATAAATAATTGAATAAAATGCATAAAGCGAGAGGAATAAAGTGGAAGGTAACTCTATTATGAATTTGCTCGATACAAAATTGAAGTCACAAGGTTACAACTCTACTTCTCATCAAACTGAAACTCAATACATCAAATTCTACTAACTATCTATGAAGCCTCTACTAGTACTGAACATGGGTAGCTGGGTCATGACTTCCAACCACCCCAACTCAATACGACTGAATAAGGAAAATACAACACTTTTCTATTATATCACTGACTCGTGGCCCTAAATCAAAAGGGGCCCATCACCTGATGACTGGAAGTTGGGAACTAATTGGACATGGTACATACACTATAATCCTATACCTACATTATGAGTCAATGTAGCACATAGAAGTATATGTGAATCAGTACTTTGAGGATGTACTGAGTATGTGGGGGTGAATGCATATGTATAAAATAGTGTCAATTTTCTTCAATCAAGTCATGCATGCAATATGGGATGACTCACATGGCTTGAAAAAGTATAAAGTGTAAATCTTATAAATCATGTAGGATGAAGCGTGTAGCACAAATCTCCTGAGTCATCATACTTTAACTTGAAATCACAAATCTCCTCTTATTCTCAACACTCAAGGGATAAAGGAACTTTACACGATACTTTCAAATCATTCATGTGTCTCATGGAGAGTAAAACCTCATCAATGCTCAAGATCTCATAACTCTTTTTGAACTCAAATACTTGAAATTCGGAACCATATAACTTTGAAACATGCTTGAAGGTATTTCATTCACTTTAGGAAAATATCTCATTTCAAGCTTTAGGAAAAAATCATTCTATCTCAAATGGGAAAAACATTCTAGTTTATGGAAACAACTTATCTCAATGCTTTATGAAAATATTATAATAAGGAAAGATGCTTTCATTTAGGAAAATAACTCACATCAAGAAAATACCTTAGTTAGGGAACATTTTTGCAATTCAACCATTTAGGAAAATAAACTATAGGAAAGGAAAATAAGTATTTGATCTTGGAGTTCGAAAGGCAAGGGAGGTTCTTGTAACCGACATAAACCATGTGAGCTACATGGAGTTCAACATTTTGTCCTCCTAAGAAAGAGACCCCACGTTGGAAAGGAGCGTCATACTCTTGCCAAGGAGTATAACCTAGGTCTAGTGATCACTAAACAAAACTCGGCCTCGGGCCCACTCATAATAATAATATGATCAGCCTCAGGCTCACATCCTACGGTGGCACGTAGTATTAGGGGTAAGAAACCGTAGTAACTTACCCACTCAGTGCTAAATACTACTCCCTTTAAATTATCTGCAGTCATCTCATAAAAATCCACTTTTAGAATAATCACATGGTTCACCACGAACCCAACAATCAAATCGATAATCTCATATAGTGAAGTGGATTTCAAAGCTCAAGGACCATTAGGTCAATTCATTTCTCAATCATCTCAAAATACTCAAAAGATGGGTGCTCATAGCACAAGAGTTCATAATTTCACAAGTCTCAAATAGGATTTACTAACCCATAATTCAATCTCAAGTTAAAGCTTATCAAAAGCATAATATATAGCATATAGATTCATAAATCATATGGAAATCTGGGAATTTCAGCAATTTACCTCAAAATCTCAATATAGTCATATGCTTCAGTATCTCAACAATTCAAATATTAGCTTATCAAAGAGTAAAATCATGGGGTTTATACCAAAAGCATGTAGAAATCATGCCATTTAACTCTCAATTCATGGGAAATATCAAGATAATGCATTCAATAATAATGGGTGAAAATTTCCAATTCAAATTCATGTAAAAAACCTCATATATTTCAACAAAATCATGTTGTAAACAAGCCTTTTGGGCACAAGGGTGAAACGGTTACCCTTGTTCAAAACCCCACATACCTTGAGTTAGAAGCTTTGGATGAACTCTCACTTTTGGGACTCTATTCTCGCTCTAGAGTGAGGGCTCTTAAGGTCCTTGACTTGGGAACCTTGAATCTTGACTCAATTTAGAAAATCCATGGTGGATTCTTGAGATTCTTTGAAGAGGTTTTGGATATTTAGGGTTCTTGATGAGAGAAAACTTAAGAAAACCCTTATAGAATGCTTGTAAATGGCTTTGATTTAGTGTTTCTACGATTTTATAGGCTTGAAAAAAGTCCAAAATGCCCTTTTTAAACATCTGTGCGAAAATGGAAAACTTGGACTGAAACCCGATTTCACTGGACTCTGTGACGCTCGACTTATCGCGGTGGCTCACTAGAAAATGACAATTGGGAATTTGGGATTCTCCGCGACGCACCATTATCGTGGAGTCCCAATGGTTGGGACCTGGAACAATTCCGCAATGTGCCACTCACTCAAATGATGCAGTTTTACGACTAAGGCTTAAATTAGTCATAACTTCTTGCCCGAGTGTCGGATTTGGGAAAATCTTATATCGATGGAAAGCTTATCAGATTTCCCACGTGATAAAAAGAAAAAATTAGGGAAATTCTATATGTTTAACACGTTACTCATTTAGGAAGAAACTTCTCAATCTTCTTGGGTCAAAATCACGCCTCACTTGACACGCCCTACGACTCAAACTACGAGGGAACTTTGTGGGGATTTAAAATATCTCCCCCTTGGGAACATTCATCCTCGAATGTCGCTAGTTTGGCTCGGAATGCAGGAAGAGCTGAGTACACACAGCTGAAACAATTACTAAACTGTTCAAGGTCTTCCTAAATTCATGACCACTCCGGATATTGCAAGAACTCATACAAAGATAGATGCATAGCTGAAATACTTGTCAAACTGAATCTATACATTTTTATACTCATCACACTTGAAGAATACCTATATTCACGATGGGAATAACTAGGTAACTCAATCTCTTATTAGAGAGGAGCCGAATGAAGGAAGGGTGTTACCTTCGTCTGAATCTGGGCTAACTTGCCTTAGTCTTATAACAAAGAGTTATAAGACTCATGCTGAATTTAGAGTGTGCGATCATCGATTGACTAAATCTGGGATTAACCCTCCCTAACGGAAGATCCCTGAACCTACTATCAATGATAAGAAATGATTACGTCTGAGACCAGACCTATTTAGCGAGAAATCTCTGAATCTGACAAAGAAGATAATCAACTAAACCCGAAATGGAAATCAAGCCTATCTAACGGGTGACCTATGGAGCTAATAACAAGAATGCTCAATCGAATCTGGGATTGAGATCAATTCCATGTAGAGAGTGACCTTGAAATAATAATAAGAATACTCAACTGCATCTGAGATCAAGCCTATCTGACGGGTTATCTCAGAATCTGATAACACTAATACTAAAGCTGATTAACTAAGTCTACTCGCATGAATAGTTGAATTCCCTTGGTCCCGTTTATCTGATAGAATAATACTAAACTCTGAACAGAGAACTCAAATACTACTGAGGTTTACACTAAACACGAGTATACTACTAGATCTGAGCAGGGTGCAGAACCGAGGCTAGAGCGCTAACGATACTGAGATTACTCAAGTTCTATAACTGCCTGAGAGTCCTGAGTTCTATAACTCAAGAAGTTCTAAGAATCATGGCTTGATTGATATCATTGTGAAAACTGAAACGGGCTCTAGAAATCAGCTAAATTACCGGGTACATATACCCCCAGGACTCGATAATATAAAAGTAAAACATAATCATTCTTGACTAGTTATGACCACGGTCATTCATTCATCATCACAATCACTAAAGCATCACTTCATGTATTTAGGAATCATAGACATACAATAATATAGGGATACATGCTCTCGGCTCACATTCTGTTCAACAAGGTCTTGCATCAAGCACTTAGCACATATTTGGGTCTTGGCATGTATCAGAGAACACATAATTGGGGAAACTTCATGCTATCACGTCACAGCTTATCCATCAAACACTTAGCATGTATCAAAGGTTTAGCATGTATCAAAGAGCACCTAATTGGAGAATTTCATACTACCTTTTCACCATTTATTCACTAAGGCTTTCCAACAACCACTTGGCATGCATGAGCTTGCATGCAATTGGGGTTTCCTAGTCAACATGCCATAATGGCTCTAATTTCTTCAGATAAGCATTTCATCAAATATATATATAGGGAGGATGCCTTGATTATTCGATAATTTCTTCACTCAATTGGTATGAACACATCATCTAACAAGCAAAGTGAAGAGGGTTTACCATAGACATCACATGAATATCACATACTAGGGTCAAAGCTTGATAAACTTGTAAACAAACATGAGTCACGTCTCAATCATAGCATGAACATCAATTTCAACTCACATGAATCATGGAAATTCATAAACATAAGAATCTTTGAACTTCAGAAAAGGGTTCTAGAGTTTCTTGGATAAGAGGGACCCATGAATCAACATCTACATGTGACTATCTTCCCCACCATGACACGTCTACTCTATCTTATCGGCACAACTGTCCATTATTTCTATTGCAACCTAAGGAAGAGGTCGCTGAAAAGTTAGAACATATGGACCTGAAGAATGAAGGGACATTGTACTTAACTTGGCACTCAACTGAGGCTTGAGGCCTTTAACATCATGAACTTATCAAAGCAGTCTAACCCAAGGACATGCATGATATAAATCTGGACTTCGTGAATTACTAAAAGCTTTGCTGGAGTACTTAAGTCATGAGTTGCATGACCTGAACTTGGAGTTCAAAACTCATAAGATGTGATCTTGACTGCCATATGCACCAGAACTCCCCATTTTATGAACTAGGACAGTACATAACTCTCTGTATTGGGATCATGGATCAGAAATGTAAAACATGAACAAGTATTGGGACAACTTAAAGTACTGAAATGAGATTGGGTCAAGCATCAATCTTTCTCAAAGCTATTCTAGAGCTCACTGGTACGTCTACTAAAATATTAAGGTCTGACCCTATCACCGACTCTATTATCTCCCCCTTAGACTTAAGCCATCACTCCAAGGCGTTGAACCACCACATAAACTCTGGTCTGGTTGTCGTCACCTTGCTCTAGAGTCGGGGATATAACAATGCACATAAACAAAAGAACTTGACTCAAATGACTACACTTCAAAGCGTAAAACATCAAAACAACAACAACAATCAAAACAACAATAATAGACCCAATATATTCCCACATAAGTGGAGTCTAGAGAGGGTAGATTAGACGCAGTCCGTACCACTACCTTTTAAAGAAGTAGAGAGGCAATTTTTAATAGACCTCTGGCTCAAGATAGAAAGGTAGTATACAAAAGCTTCAAAAGCATAGGACACCATAAAACAACATAGGTATGACATCCACAACAAATTGCACATTGTCAAATCGAGGACATCAAAACCCACCTAATTACCGACTACGACTCATCCACACCCTTAGCCCTCTATCCTAATTTTTTTTCTCCAAATCTTCCTATCCAGGGTCATGTCCTCAGTCAGCTGCAACTGCCCCATGTCACACTCTATCACATCACTTCCCAAAGTGTAATGCCAACTCATAAAACTACCTCCTGAGATACACATCATCCGTCTATAGCCCCAATAGTCATCATTTACTACTTAATGCTTAGAATGGGCACCTCCAAATCTCTGATGGACCACACCACTCCTACCATAGCCTATCACTACATCGCCTATAACTTATATTTCTAGACCATAAGAATCAAATCACGCATAACACCTTCATTCATAACTCCTTAACTTAGCTATCACGGACATCATTCACTATCTTCCTAGTCCCACCTAGCAACTCAGCTCCACTACTAACCAGATAACATGCAATAATCCTCGAGGAGCAATGCAACCTCAAGGAACCTGGGGCGCACTTCTATATCATACATACAACATCGAACTTGATTACGAACCAAACAAACTTAGTCCTTTGCACACACTGGTCAAACCTATTAGATCACTTCCCTATAACTAGTACCATCAAACAAGAAGTCGTCTTCTCCACTTTCATGACCACCAATTATTCAAACTTAGTGTGTAGCGCTAATCTCACTCGGATGTTATGAAATAAAACATCAACAATACTCAAAAACCGCATGCCCACTCGAACTTCATAACTAACAATAATCGATCGCAATCACATGGCCCCTCTTATTTCCAATTCATCGACACATCCTTCTTTTACACATCATTACTATCAACCTATTTATACATCCCCAACTTAGTTCATAGCCTTATAAGTTTCAACCAAACTCCATCTTACAATTCTAAAGGATGCCTAAATTAACAACACCCATCCACCAAGTACTTTCATCAATAACTCATACTTTCCAATGCAACAATCATCATTAATAACTCTTTTCATACTTCAAGCAATAATATTTCCAAAACAAGAAAGGACATAGCACTTGATTCCTAGCCTAAACATGAAACAAAATTAAGCTATACATATAAACATATAAATTCAACAATTGGCTTTTACCACTTTTCTTGTCACCACCACTCTAAACCTTCTAGTTTCCACCAACACAAGAACAACAGGACACACAACAAGTTGCTAGTGGATCGAAATAGGCCTCACACGGCTCCGCTAGACTTTGGTTTTATGTTTTAAATAAGAAAATGATATAAACAACAAAGCAACTACGCTAGTGAATTGAAAGAGCCCCACAAGGCTTCACTAGACTTGATTTTCTTTTCAAAAACACAATGATGACAAGATTACATAGTGGAAGAGATAGAAATTTGACACACAACATTCAATGATCTACGAATACACATCTCATTCTGTCTCACTTGTAAGACCCATAAGAGTAAGGCAATAACTTTAAACATGAGGGACTCATGACATACTAGAAGGCCCTTATCAAGCCACTCTGAGAGACCTCTGCAGTATATTACTCACCAATCTGAGAACGTTATCTGGGAAGGAACTGAAACTTAGAAATAATAATATCTAAAGAATTATACATGGGTAAGGAAGTATAGCTCCACATTACAGATTCTGAGAAGGAATTTAAAAGCACCTCTGACTTGGGCTTAGTGCCTAACTTTTTATGAATCATGAATAATGCACTTCAACCATCGGATTGAAATCATGGGGTTATACCCAACTGTAAATACTCAAGAAAACATGTAGAAATCATGCCATTTAACTCTCAATTCATGGGAAATATCAAGATAATGCATTCCATAATAATGGGTGAAAAACCCCAATTCAAATTCATGTAAAAAACCTCATATATTTCAGCAAAATCATGATGTAAACAAGACTTTTGGACACAAGGGTGAAAGGGTTACCCTTGTTCAAAACCCCACATACCTTGAGTTAGAAGCTTTGGATGAACTCTTACTTTTGGGAATCTATTCTTGCTCTAGAGTGAGGGCTCTTAAGGCCCTTGACTTGGGAACCTTGAATCTTGACTCAATTCAGAAAATCCATGGTGGATTCTTGAGATTCTTTGAAGAGGTTTTGGATATTTAG
>NW_025848300.1:940-1246 GCF_002878395.1 Capsicum annuum | reverse complement strand
GCGGCACCTATGTAAACATAGGCGATAGCCTAGGCAGCACCTATGTGAACAAAGGCAATGGGATGGGCGGCGCCTATGTAAAGAAATCTAGTGACTTAAACACTCCGTGTTGGGAACAAAGTGGTCCTTTTTCCACCCTTACTTAGCCCTAAAATACGAAATCTAGTACCAAGGACCCCAAAATACATATTCTTTCATCAAAAGTGCTCAAGGATTCTCCTTAGGGTTTCAAAATAAAAACCCAAATAGTTCAAGATTTGACCGTAGGTTTTCAAAGATAATTCCAAATATGTAATTATCTTTGAA
>NW_025848300.1:0-840 GCF_002878395.1 Capsicum annuum | reverse complement strand
TCTATTATCCTTGGAAATAGAGGTACGTGGGGTTATCCAAAAATCTTTGGGTGTAGTTTTTATGAACATGCATGCTTTTAAATGGGGTCTTTCAATCAAATGCTAATATCTTGATTTCAATATGATTTCTAAGCCACTTACTTTATGTCATGGGAATTGTTTGCCTATATACTCCAATGGTTGAAACCATGCATATGTGATTTGAGATTTTCCATGGAAGTTTGATAAATATGAATGATAAATTGCTTTCAAATTCCCATGAAAATGTCTTGATACCCCATATTATATTGTGATCAACAAAAGAGAGCATGAATTTGAAATAAATACTGTTCACTACTTGTAAATGATGAAGCACCTTGGTTTATACATGATTATGCATATGTGGATGTGATATTGATGACTTGTAAGTCGAGTATGATGATACCCTACAGAACATAATATGTGATTGAATCATATAAAATTTGAATGCATTGATTTTACATGAGAAAGGTGGATGCCCGAAGAAGGTGTTTGAGACACAAGGGATCATCGCTGGAAAACGTGTTTACCGACACGGAATATTAGTACCAGGCTAAGTGATCTTGTATACTTGACTTCATGCCATTCCCAAATTGGGACTATAGGTAGGAGCACGAGCTAAGTGATCTTGGGCACTGCCATTGGGTCGAGACACCATGCTATGTGATCTTGTGTGTCTCTCCCTCACTTATACTCTAATCTCGGCGGCAACCGAGGTTAGACAGTTGGTGTAAATTTTGTAAGGTATTCCACCTAGCTCAGTTGCATTTCATTATTGTTGAGAAACTATTACATTACACCTATGTGTTTTCAAATGATTTG
>NW_025848299.1:609-1408 GCF_002878395.1 Capsicum annuum | reverse complement strand
TTTTTCTCCTTTTTTGTTTTTCCTCTATTTTCTATTACTCTTTTTTTTTTATATATATTTTTTCTTCAATTTTTCTTTTTCCTTATTTTTTTTGTTTTCTATTTCTTCTTTCTTTTTTCAATTTTTTCTTTTTTGTTGTCTTTTTTTCATTTTGTCTTTCCTTCTTCTTTTTTCCCCCTTTTTTCTTTTTCTCTTTCTTTTCTTTTTTAATTTTTTGTGTTTTCTTTTATATTTTTTTTCTCCTTTTTTTTCTCACTATTATCTATTACTTTTTTTTTTCTTTTTTCTGTTTTTTTCTTCATTTTTTCTTTTCCTTTTTTGTTTTCTCTTTCTTCTTTCTTTTTCAATTCTTTTTTGTTGTCTTTTTTGCATTTTGTCTTTTTTTTCTTTTCTTTTTCTTCTTTTTCTTGTTATTTTTTCTCCTTCTATTTTTTTCTTTTGTTTTTTTCTTTATTTTCTATTACTCTTCTTCTTTTTTTATTCTTTTCATTTGTGCGAACTAGTAAACATAAATACAAGTGCGAACTATATAATATAAATAGAGAGACGAATTATAACATATAGATACAAGTGGTAACTATAAAATACAAATACAAATGCGAACTATAACATATAGATACAAGTGTGAACTATCATTTGTATTTTTTAATTATTGAAAAGGAACGATTGATTTTTTTTTTACGAATATTTGTTTGTATTTATTTATACGAGATATATTTATTAATACAAATAAATACAATTCAAGTTTTATGAAAATAAAATATGTATTTGTATTTTTAAAATCATTGGTTTCATTTGT
>NW_025848299.1:0-509 GCF_002878395.1 Capsicum annuum | reverse complement strand
TTTACTTGTTTGTATACAAATACAAATGATAAAACGGCTAAATACAACATGCAATCAACTTACAAATACAAAATAATTCTTTAAAAATAAAAATACATCGAATGAAAATAGAATACAAATACAAATACAAATATAATCTAAATATACAAACACAATAAAATCATAATACAAATATAATCCAATATAATATACAGTCAAATATAAAATACAAATACAAAACAGTTCTTTAAAATACAAGTGCGAATTATATAAAATACAAATGACGGTGCGAACTAACAAATACAAATACAAGTGCGAACTATAAAATACAAATGATGGTGCGAACTAATCCAACCCTCTATGTTATTCAGAGAGAAAAGCCTTTGCATCTGATGCACAAAGCTATCTAGTTTCTTTTTCTTTGCTGAAAATCCAACCCTTGAAGATCCTTTTTACATCACCAGACCAGTTCAGTACAAAAGCACCAACAACAAAAAAGAAGAGTACCACCAGATAAACATCAATTTCCC
>NW_025848298.1:0-2558 GCF_002878395.1 Capsicum annuum | reverse complement strand
TAAATCGTCCTTAGTATTTTCAACATCAAACTGTGTAGATTGGTAGTCTAGTCTTCTTCTGAATAGACGATTTCGATTTACAGGTGCAACTACCCCTGCTGCACGCCTCCTATTAGCCGGGTCAATTAAATCATCATCTCCCAAGTCCTCTTCATATAGGTTAGGTACTCGACCTGGGTTATCTATATTTTGTTGATTTAATTGAGCATTATCCAAAGCGGCTAATCTTTTAGCTTCCTGTTGGTTAGCTATTCTTTCAATGAGATGAGGTTCAGGATTGAAAGGTAATAATGGTTCTCCTGAACTTTTGGTTTGTGGCATAAACAACAATGAGCCTGTAATGAACAAAAACAACAAATAAATGTAAAATAAGGAAACTTGACTAATAGTCAATTATCATACATAAACTCAATCGACAACCGTATTCTCCGGCAACGGCGCCAAAATTTGATACGCCCAAATTACACCTCTCTTACGAGAGAGTAAGCGGTCGTTGTCAAATATATAACCCAACTAGGTTGGGGTTGAATCCCGCAGGGAATATGGTGCTTATTAAGTTGTATGCAGATTAGTTGACTTTTAATCATTCGTTTCCGTAAACTAAATGGAGAGATTTGATTTAGTTCACAAATTAATGGTTTCAGTTTAACAAGATGAAATATGTGTAGTAGTATTCAAATTCAGAGAAATAGCAAGCTAAGGTTATGTCTACCTTGTAGTTTTCAATACTTTCTAACTATGGGATTTACGAATTCATACATGCATTGTGCTTATAGAGAAACGCATTGTATTTAAAAAAATAATCCTAGTGTTTCTCAACCATCAAGGACTAATTCACTGTAGTTCTCTCGAATCAAAAGCATTTACCAAAAACAATACGAAATCTCCAAGTAGTTAATCCTGCTAAGGCATTAACATATGAAATAGGGGTTGGAAATCCTATTTTCTTGTCACTACTCTCTTTTCGAACATCAATCTTTCTTTCAAGCAAGTTGTGTTTTAAGACATATCCTCTATGTTTGCAACCATGAGAATTCAAGATAAACCAAGAGAGTGTGATGTAAACACATCAATTCATAATGAATCCAAAACCCAAAGTAATAGATTATATGCTACAAGGCTTCCATAACTCTAACTAATAAACTTAGCTACTTATGAATAAAACGAAAAGCATCATAAATATATTCATCATACCAAAAACCAGAAGCTGATCTTGGTGTGCGAATAGTGAAAACAAGAGAGAAAACATGTCTCTCTCTCTTCTCAAGCTAAGCCGCCACTCTCCAATCCCCAAAAATAATATAGAATAATGAATTATGAATAAAAATTCAACATTAAGCCTTTTAATAATCTTTGCTCTCAGAATTGCCTTCTAAGTTCCTGAACTAATTATAAATGGCCAACTAGTCTTGGACATAGTTTTTAGGCGCCACATTTGGTCCAGACTGCTACTCTCTGTTGTGCATATGCCATCCGCATTCCATAGTCCCATTATGTCTTCATCTACTTCATTAATACCTGAAATCATGCTAATCACATCGGTTGGCTCAATTACATAGAAGTAGAGTAAAAATATAAGAAACTAGGCACTTTGTTCTCTAAACTTAGCTAAAATATGAATAAGTTATGGTGCTTAGACGTATAAATACACCCAAGATCATCTGCATTTACATTTGTTCTTCTTTAGTTTGTATTAATCTACTAAAGCTTTATTAACTTAATATTATTTTCAAGTTCATATACACGTATATCTCCTATAAAATGGAAAATACATACCTGAGAAATAACTCAAGAGTTCATTCCACACAATTTATAAAAATTCACCGGAGCTATTCAAACTTTAAGATGCAGCTATAGTTAACGAATTTTATAGAGCGTATTACGAAGTGCTTATCAACATTCTACACATTTTTATCAAATACATTATTAACCGTTAATTATCAGTTTCAACGCTCTAGTTAACTATGTAACTACTTATTTATAAACATCATTTTTAGCATCACAACATTTTTTGCTTGCAGCCTTGGCATCATTTGCATAGTCCAATGAGTTGACAAAGAGAAACGAGGACGCACCACACCTAACAACAATTTTTGCTTGCAGCCTTGGCATCATTTGCATAGTCCGATGAGTTGACAGAGCAACGAGGACACACCACCAGATGGAATTGATTCCACACAGCCTTTGATTCATAAGTACTTCAGATGAATCTTATCGGACACAGATTCCATTTGACAAAGACGTGAATATTAATATGAAGATGATCACATTAGCAAAAGTGGATTCAAATAGCACACATCGAGAAAAAAAACAAGAGAATATTTGGTCATGTCATGGATCGACTTTTAGATACCTCAACCCTCCATCCCCCACATAAATATGGTAAAAGAGGATCATATAGACCAACAATAACATCAAAGAAAACTGCCTTTAAAAAACTACAATTTCTTAACATGGACACAATCAGGTAGGAAAATTTTTCTACAAATTAGCAACTGGCAAAAATGAAATTACACCAACACTAAATTACCATATAAAAGAAAATAACACAATACATG
>NW_025848297.1:0-1918 GCF_002878395.1 Capsicum annuum | reverse complement strand
ATTATTGAGAGCTTCAACCCTAAATAGTGAGATTTAGTAGGATTCAAGCTTGTGGGTGATTTGGGAGCTTTATTAACATTTATTTTCGCAACTATCTTTTGATTTGAGGTATGAATTAACCCTTTTCTTGGTGGATTTCATTGGTTTCTTGCTCAACACCCCAAAACCTTTAGGGCTTGATTTTATCCCAAATTTAGCTTGGTTTTCACCCATTTTTGAGGTTAATGATTCCTTGTTCATAAGAATATTGGGTTGGTTTAGAAAGTGTGATTTCCATAAGTAGGACCCATATGGAGTTTTGATGTGATTTTTGGACCCAAATCACAATGGTGGAATATGGGAATTATTATTCTCCTATTGATGAGTAGAATGCATTTTTGATAGCTTGGAACCTTGAGTAAGCTTCTCAGAAGGAAAAAATAGTGCTTTAGTGGTTCATTGGACACGACTAGGCCCTGGTATGGGTCGTGTCACTTATCCATGACTGATATATCCCTAGTTGTATGGCAGAGTTCTTTCATCCACTGACATACATAGAATATTTCTTATCTTCAGGCTAGGAGATCAACATCGACTAGTTATGAGTCATTTCTTGGTTACTCTTAGCATGTTAGCACTGAGAATCATTCGCTTGACTTCATTCCTATTATCCTTTATTTTCTCAATAATTTTTGTACTGACCTATTTAGCCTTCCTCCTAAGAATGAAATAAAGTTTATTATAGACCTTGGGCTAGGCACCCGACCTATTTCTAAGGAACCTTATTGCATGACTCCTACTGAGCAGAAGAAGCTCAACAATCAACTTCTTAATCTTCTGGGTAAGGGTTTTATCAAATAAAGTATGTCTCCTTGGGGTGCTTTAGTTCTATTTGTGAACAAAAATAATGTCTCTATACGTATGTGTATGGACTACAAGTAGTTGAATAAGGTTTTCGTGAAAAATAAATATCCTATGCCTTGTATTGATTATTTATTTGACCAACTTCATGGTGCAAAAATGTCTTCAAAGGTAGATTTGAGGTCTTGTCACCATCAGTTAAGAGTTAGGGTTGTGGGCATCCCTAAGATAGGCTTTTTGTTTTGTTATAACCATTATGAGTTTCTAGTGATGTCTTTGTGTTCACTAATTCCAACAACATTTGCAGATATGATGAACCGTGTGTTCAAACATATTTGGAGTCCTTCGTGATAGTTTTCATTGATGATATTCTTGTATATTTGAGAAGTAGGAAGGAGCATGAGCAGTATTTGAGGATGTGTTCCACTTTTTGACTGATTATCAACTTTATGACTAGTTCTCAAAATGCATTTTTTAGCTTGAGTCTATAGCTTTATTGGGGCATGTTGTGTCCAAGTATGGTATTATGGTGGATGTAGTGAAGGGTAAAGCTATTCATAGTTGGTCTAGGCCTACGTCGCCTACTAAGCTTCGCTATTTTGTTGGGTTGGAAGGTTAGTGTAGGTGGTTTATTAAGAGTTTATCATCCATTATAGCTCCTATGACTAGATTGACTAGGAAAGAGGTTAAGTTTTAGTGGTCTGCGTGTTTTGAGGTAGCTTTATAAAGCCCAACTATTTTCTTACTTCAGCTCCTGTTCTAACTCTTCTTGTTAAGGAAGTGGTTTTTATCGTCTGCTATGATGCATCTAGTATAGGTTTGGGGTGTGTTCTAATGCAGTAAGGTCATGTTATTGCATATGTATCCAGGAAGCTAAAAGTGTATGAGCGGAACTTCCCTACTGATGACTTGGAGTTGGCAACGGTAGTATTTGTGCTTAAGATTTGGAGGAATTATAAGTATGAGGTTTATTGTGACATCTTTATAGAATACCACAGTCTTCAATATATTATGAACTAGAGGGAGCTTAATTCGAAGAATCATAGACAAATTGAGTTGCTGAAGGAATATGCTATTT
>NW_025848296.1:0-3282 GCF_002878395.1 Capsicum annuum | reverse complement strand
CAACAAAAACAAAAATGATACTTAACTTGAATCAACTGATCCTTTAGCTTTGCTTACTAGCATTCCCCTTAGAATTCATTCTTGGTGGAATCTATCATTGCTGATGTTAAGTATGCTTGATTCTCTGCAAAGTAAGAAAGACCTTCATCCTCAGTATAAGAATGGGAAGAAATGCCTAATTTAGCTTGCTTCATCATCTAAGGCAGTTAGTCAACACTCAAACTCAAATTGCAACATCCCCCTCCAATCTTATTTCTTAAAAGTAACTGTGTATGAACATGAAGCACACCAATATGACAAAATGGGATCAAGGTATGACAATTACATTAGCAATAGACAACCACTCATAAATACAAGTTAAACTACTTGAAACAAGCAAATAGGTAGCAATATGAATCAAGTACCCTCACAACAAGGATGTCCCCCTCACTTATATGAAATAATTCATGTCACTACAGGGACTGTCAAGAGTCACTCATACTTAGAAGATAAGTTACAATCAATGCACGTCAAATACCACAGGCTTGCCCTTATTTTCTTTACCTTAGAATTCAGATAATCAAGTTAGGATCACTATAGGACTTTTCTCAGCTAGTAATGTAGGCTTGGGGGATGGTATGATACATATGTACATATCGAGTGACTAATCCTCCTTGGCACTACACTAACTTTGGGGTCTCACGTACTAGCCCATTTCCCTTTTTTGTTACACCCTTATTTCTCCCTATTTATACTTTTATGAACATTCAGGCTGGGTGTGGTCTTTCATTCTTTCTCTTTTGCTTTTTTCACAATATGTTTTCTTTTTTTTTCTTTTATTTTTCTACCACCCTCATTCCTACTAACTTTTTCTCTTATTTTACCCTTCTTCATACCCATTTTACACTACAGATCCCTATAATCACCACCCTCAACTTACAAGTTTTGCCTAAAGTTGAGGTGCACAATGTCCAAGGAGGACCAGGGCTAAAACAGGTTCATTGTACTATAAATGGGAAGGTAAATGGTGAAACAAGAATAATAGGCTTATAAGGCTCAAAACAGGGATCAAGGGATACAATTTCACACATGGAAGGCATTTAGGCTAAAAGTGGACTAAAATAAAAAATGACCTATGATCCTTTCCTAACCAACTATCTTTCAATCTAGACAAGACTAACCACGCAGGTTTCGAATTCAACACACAAAGAGATCTAGCTAGTATCTCACACACACATGGCACAGAGTCAATATTACAAACTACTACCTATCTGATTCATGCAATTGTTAGCAAGTGATTTTCATGTCCCTAATTCTAATGCCATAGAAAGATCCATAATGCTCACACATATATTCATTCACACAGTTCTAAATCACAAATTTTTAGAAGGGTATCAAAAATTAGTCAAAAAAGACTACTTCCCTAAATACTTAAAAATATGCTAATTACATAAAAACACAACACAATACGAAATAAAACACAACAAGACACAAAGTTATCATAGACATGCCAGTTCTAAACCATATTCGACCGACGTGAATAGAAGCACGACAACAAAAACCCACGGCGGTACGATATGCCCACCCCAATGAAAAACTATGCACTGTTCTCAATGCACTAAAATAAAATAAAGAAGAGGTAAGTGAGAACATACCTGGGATGCACGAGGCATTCGTGTACCTTGGGTTGCCTCCCAAGAAGTTCCTAATTTACTGTTACGGCATGACTTTGTTCCCTTGGCTACTCAGACTTTGCCAATGTATATTTAAGCACAAACTCTTACTTCTTCCAGGTTTCCCATGTAGTATTTCGCTCGCTATATATACACTTTAAAAGGGATATCACCATTATGCTTTATCTCATTATCACCATATGGGAACACCTTAATCACAATGAAAGGTACTGTCTATCTTAATTTCAGCTTTCTAGGAAACAAGCGTAGTCTTGAATTATATAACAAGATCAAATCACTGAGTTTAAATATTTGCTTCTTGATGTTTTTATCATGGTACAGATTTATTCTTTCTTTGTATATGGCCAAGATCTCGTAATCATAGAGTCATAACTCATCCAACTATCAAGCATGCTCAACCTCAAGTTTGTTGCATCACGCTACTCAAAATTTAGCCTTTTCAACGCTCATAGTGCCTTATGCTCAAGCTCAACTGGTAAGTGGCATTCTTTTGCACAAACAAGATGATACGGAGAGGCACATATGGGCGTCTTATAGGATATTTGATAGGCCCACAATACACCATCTAACTTTCTAGACTAGTCATTCCTGTTGGCATTCATAGTCCTTGCCAATATGGACTTTATTTCTCTATTTAAGACATCTACTTGCCCACTCATTTGAGGATGTAAGGTGTCGCCACCTTATTCCTTACCCCATATCTATCAAGAAGTTCTTTGAACAAGCGGCTGTAAAATTATGACACGCCATCACTGATAATTGCACGTGGAGTGCAAATTAGGAAAAAAAATTCTCTTCAACAAGGTAATGATGCTTCTACCTTCATTATTTGGAAGTACAACTACCTTCACCCATTTTAATACATAGTCAACCACTACCAAAATGTATCTCATCCCTAGGATCTCTCAAATAGTCCTATGAAATCAATCCCCCATGCATCAAATAAATTCAACTCCAAAATAGATGTCATGGGGAGTTCCTGGCGCCGTAAAATGTTGCCTTGACATTGACATTAGTCACAGGCTTTTGCAAAATCATGAGCATACTTGTAAATTGAAGTCCAGTAGAACACACATTGTAGAATCTTATGGGTTATCCGTGTACCACTGTGGTAACCACCAATTGGTGAAGAGTGACAAACTTCTAGAATACTTACCATCTCAACTTCTGGAATGCATCTTAGAATCATACCATCATCACAAATTCTAAACAAATACAGATTATCCCAGATGAACTTCATTACCTCATGCATAAATCTCTGTCGTTACTGGAAGGATAGATCTTCTAGGACAAGATCGCTTGCCAAATAGTTGGCAAAATTAGCAAACTAGGGAATTAAATCATAAGATACTGCCACTCTCTCATCAGAAAAAGCATCATCTATTTCAAATTAATCCCCTAGTTTCTTTATGGTCTCCTCCTCAAGTCTGGATAAGTAGTCTGCAACTTGATTTTCTTTTCATCTTCGGTCCTTGACTTAAAAATCTAACTCTTACAGCAAGAGAACCCAATGAATCAATCTGGGTTTGGCATATTTATTCTACATCAAGTACCTCAAGGATGCATTATTATTGGGCACTATAACCTTAAGTTCCAATCAAATAAGATC
>NW_025848295.1:1111-9303 GCF_002878395.1 Capsicum annuum | reverse complement strand
GCTTCAAAGTTCAATATGTGCATGAGGCAAGTTGCTTGTCTTCTCATTCACCAAATTGCACAATACTCCATAATGGAAGAGGTGCCAAGTCTTGAATGGAAAAACAAAATTACAAGCTCCTTAATTACGTACTCCGTTCATATTTACTTATTTATTATATTAAAAATAAATATTTAATAATATTTATTTAATTTAAAATTAATAAATAATTTATTATTTTATATCTATTTTACCTTTGTTATTTAATAATATTCACTATTTAATGCATTACTCTTTTTATTTATTGTTTCTTAATGTATATGTCCAATCAATAATGCTTGAGTAAAGAAGGACGGGAGGATTATGACTTTTCTACCAAAAGAACCTAACAACTCACTGTTACTAAGATATTATGATTAGATTCTAGAAACTTTTCAACTAAGATATTTCTTTCTTTGGACATGTATTACTTTCTAAGGATAGCCAATTAGACATGTCTTAAAGGTGTTAATTAAGTGATTATAACTTCTAAACTATCAAGAATTATAAAATATTGATATTGTTCATGTTTTGTCTTATAGAATTTTTAAATGATAATTATAGACAAAAATCCTCGTGGACCATAAGGCAGGGGGCGGACCTTTATACCATATACGGATTCACGTGATAGTTTTTGTCCAAATTTTTCTTATATATAGACTAGAGAAGCATTACCCGGATCAGCACGGGTCCAATATTAAAATATTTTAATTATGTTCGATAAGTTAAATTGATGTCAATTCGAATTCTGAATTATAAAATATGAATACACAAAATTAATATATTAACTACTTGATAGCATTTTTCAAGGAATCAAGTCTCACAAGATAATTATGTATATTTTATTCATATAAATAAAAAAATTCCTTGCATTTTAAATTTTAGATCTTTAATCAAAAGCGTTATCTAGTAATGCATATTACATCACATGCGGCTTACAATTAATAACCCAAAATTGTATTTTATTCCCCTACCAAGACGTCAAGTTAGTTTAAAACATTAACAATTAATTGTCATTTTAATAATTAGATGAAACAGACTTGTTATAAATTCTGGGTGATATTTAGTAAAATTATGGTTAATTGAGGGTGACTCGTAATAATTAACTGGGGGTGATATTTAGTAAAATTATGGTTGAAGTTACCGAAGCAGACATGTTATAAATGTAAATTTTAAATTTTTAATAAAATATTATTAGTTTATTAATATATAAATAACTTATAATAATTAATTAGGAATTATATAGTAAATTACTGTTGAAGCACATATATCATAAATATTTATGTTACCTTTTTTAATTAAATATTATTAATTTGTAGTACATAGTTGGCTAATAATAATTAATTAAGGGTGATATAGTAAAATTACGGATTTAATATTATTAGTTTTTTTAACTCATAAATGACTTATAATAATTAATTAGGGGTGATATAGTAAAATCACGGTTAAAGCAGTTGAAGCAGACATGTCGTAAATGTTTATTTTACTTTTTTAATTAAGTATTATTAATTTTTTAATATGTAAATAATTTATAATAATTAATTAAGAACAATATAATAAAATCACGGATAAAGCAACCTGCTGAAGCAGGCATGTCGAAACCTTCTCTATTATATATCTCTTCTATATAATAGAAAAGAATGGTGAAAGCTCCTCAAGCACATACGAGGTTGTCATGCCTCCTTAACATTTTAGGGATATTTTGATAATTTTAGCTTCAAGTTGATTGTTTTGTGGCTTAAAAGTTGTTATGTTGTGGGTCCCTTCATATTATTATGGGAAAAAATGTATATAACAATTATTAGATAGGAAATTACAACTTATAGCATAACTTTCATTTTTTCAAGTTATAGCAAATCTTATAAAAAATAAAAAATAAAAATAATTTTTTTCCTTTTAATTAAAAAAAATATCAATTATATATATGAAAAAAAGATTCTTATATTCCAAAAATAAGGATGTCAGTTATTGTCAGATATCTTCATCACCTTAAATATCTCAATAAACAATTTTCATATAATTAATTACCATTTTAAACGTATTTACTATAAACGTATTTATGTTCTCATCTTACGAAATTCCAATTTCTATCAAATTTTCGTTTATTCTTCTTAAGCAACTTCAGTTATATGTTTGAAATTGATCAAACTAATGAACGGTTAAAGGATACATTCGTTTCTTATTATGTATGGAGGAAGATGGAATGTTAACGGTATGTTAATTGTTAAGGTCGTTTTACAGAAAAAAGAGTGTGGTCGTTTAAGTGTTGAAATTAATTGGTGTTAACGGTAGGTTAATTGTTAACATTCATAGGATACATTTTCGGGACTAAATTGACACATATACAAATTTCATACAAATCATCAAAAAGTGCACTTTATAATCATTCAAATTTCATACATTTTCTGGACTAAACTGCACTTTAAGCTATTGCATCTTCAAAAAATGCTCGAACGGAGAATTTTCAAACCTTTCAAAGTACTCCTTTTTCCATCTTAACATAAGATCATCGAAAACATCAACCTTAATGTACGATGCCCAATGACTATATGTTTTTCGCTCCAACATACATTTACAAATACAAAAACGTAAAAATACAACAATATTTAGCTTTTGATAGTTGGAAGCCGATTTGTTAATTGTTGCAACAAACATATAGTTTAAGTAATAACATAATGTATCAAGGAAATGTATGTTATTACATACTGTATCAGAGAAATCTTCAAATCTTTTGGAAACACGCTAAAAAAAAAACATACAATTTGTATAAATAATTTATACAAATTTTGAACTAAAAAAAATCAATACAATCAAATATTTTTTACACACACAAGAATAACAATTATTATGAAACAAAAATTGTATATGCATTGATAATTTAAAGAATCTGTAAAAATAACATGAAAATCAATTTTATGTTTTTTCAGAAAGAAGATGCTTATTATCTGAAACCCACTTTTTTTCAATGAAGAAGATGAATATTATATATGAAACCCACTTTTTTCTCAATCTTATATTTTCAAGGGAAGAGTATGAATATTATCTGAGTAAGTTAATGGAGAAATAATTTTCAATAAAGTTTTGAAAGGTTGAGTATTTGAATGGAGAAAGAGAGAGAGAGAGAGAGGTGATTCATATACTTTTTCGGAACATTAATTTGATTTACACGTAATCTTCTTTCAATAAAGTTGTCTGATAAAAGTGTGCAATCTTTTAAATAAAAAAAATATATATTTGCCATAATTATCAATACACAATTTAAGGGGATATTGATTACAACCCTATAAATATGAAACTGGTTTTAAATTATATAATTAAAAATGAATTTTGAAAATACAATTAAAATAATATATCTTTAATAAGTTGCCATAACTTGTAACTAAATTGCTATTAATGCAATTATCTAAAAGTGTTGCTAAAATTTGTTATTTTAGATCTAATAATACTATAGGGGATAATTTTCTATTATTAATGTTAAAAATCATGGTTGTTTCCATAAAGCCTCTTTAATATAATCTTCTTATTTTCTAGGTTTTAATTTGTTTTTTGTTTGTTTTTTAAAATCTATTTAAATTACTATAAATTATAATAATTAGTGACTTAAAATATTTAAAGGGCATATAGAAAATTTGGTCGACTCTCTCCATTTATTAGTAACGCATAAATTAGGACAATTGAAGTAATATACATTATTTAAAAATGACATAAAAATATCATAAATCATATTAATTAACAGCTTATTAATGACATAAAAAAATTGATTGATTCGCTAATTACTATATTAGGACAAAGGGAGTAATATATATTATTTAAAAATTACATAGAAAGTACTATAAATCACAATAATTAGCAACTCAAAATATTAAGAGAAAATATAAAAACTTGGATTGATTTTCCAAATTTCATCAGTATCACATAAATTTAGGCAGAGATAGCAACATATATTATCTGAAAATTATATAAACGTATTATAAATTACTAAGTAACATCTTAAATATTTAAAAATCATATAAAATTTTAAAACTATATCAAAAAAATTGGTTTATTCCTCAAATTTCATCAGTGTCACGTAAATTAAAACGACAAGAGCAACATATATTATATAAAAAATATTACACATCACAATAATTTACTAAAAATATTTAAAAATCATACAAAACGTTTGATTGACTTTCCAACATTTATCGGATCACATAAATTAGGAAAAAAAAAGTAACATATATTGGGCCCATGGTTGCACAGACTCTTGTGTTTAGTATGTATATATAAATTTTAGATTTTAAATTTGATTTTGACGTGGGCTAGGTTTTGAAGTTGTAAAAGGGAGGAGGGGGTGAGGGAGGGGGAGGCAATAATCGGATACACTAAAATTTTCATTATTTGTGGAGTTTAAAGAATAGTACATAAAAGTTTATTGTATGTAGCCTTAGTTTACATTTTTGGAAGAAGCTGTGAAATACGTGGCCATATTATAATTTTACAAGTGAAGTCTGACAAAAATTATATATGAATACAACTTTATTTTTATCTTGTAAAGACGGAGAGATTGATTTTGATTAACCCGCAATTCAAATAAAGCATATAGCAATAACAATTGATGGCAAAGATCATATATTACTTACTAATAAGAGGGAAAGCACACAATCGACCGTCAACATGTCTGCTTCAGTTGTGTGCTTCCTCACAAAAGAGTTACTGAGCTCAGTGGACAAAGCTTGATATTTCAAGCAATACATCTCGGGTTTGAGCCTATATGGAAACATAACTTTTTTTATACAGTTGTTGTTGTTGTTTATTGCACTATTTATTTAATGCAAGTATTGATCCCACATTAGTTTTCACCCATTCAATGCAATAGAGCCCTTGGTGTACTAACATCTTTTTTATTTTTTATTTATATTGTGTATTTTCATTTGCATAAAAATATATTTTTAATAATTAAAAGCTCTTTTCCAAATAATTTATATATTTAAAAATTACATAAAAATTATTCTAAATCACAATAATTAATAATTTAAAAAATATATTAGAAAATTACAGTTAAGAATAAATTGTTTCACTCTCAAAATTTTACTTGTCTCACATAAATTAATGTAAGAAAAAGTAACATACTTCCTTTGTTCTAATTTATGTGGTAGATTTTGAATTTCAAAAGTTAAATAATTTAATTTTTACTTGAAATTTGGACCTAAAATCATCTTCAAATTGTTTAAAATAACATCTACATTTTTGAAAATTATGTAAAAATCAATAAATCACAATAATTAACAATTCAAAATATTTAAGAAATGTACTAAAAAATTATGATCAAAGAAAAACTTCATTGAATTACAAAATTTTAAAATCACATAAATTGGGACGATGAAAATATTATTTTTATTCACAGATACTATTAATAATGAAATTAACGTTATACTTTTAAAAAGTATTTCTACTATGTAATTTTTATATTATTGGGATCGTGTTTTGCATGGGCGCTTCCAGACTAGTATAATTATAATATTGAATGTACATCATATTTTCAGTCTTTTAATTTTGTCCAAGCAAGATGCATTTGCTAAGATGGCATGCCTTTCAATAAATAAAGGATAAGGCAAGAATTATGGATCGTTGGTTTCATTCTGCCCTCTTTTTCTAATAGGACATCCCACTTGTCACGTCGATCCTATCAGCACAAATGAATCAGTAGCCAACGTAGCAGTATTTTTTTTTCTCTCTTTTTTTTTTTTTTTTTTTTAAATTTACACCTCTCTTTTTTGGTGTATTAAGGATAAAATCTGATATATTTCTACATTTAAAATCTTTTTGGGATAAAGCATAGAGAGTAAAGCATCTAATACCTCCTAAACTATAACCGAATTTACTATGACACACTTCAACTTCACAAGGGTCCTATTACCCCCTGAACCCAATTTTAACGTATTTTCATCATCCTTTTTAGCTGACGTGACACCTTTTTAGCTGAAGTGACACCTTTGACATGTGACCCATATTTATGTAATTAAGATGTCATGTCAGCGTAAAAGGGTGACAAAAATACGCTAAAATTATATTCAGACGGGTAATAGAATTCTTATGAAGTCGGAGTGTCGTAGCAACTTTGACAATAGTTCGAGGGGGTACTGAATGCTTATCAAATAAAAAATAATTTGATATTTCGATATTTTGAGGGGTATCCTTTCCTAAGTCCCTTGCTAATATGATATTATTTTTAGCATTTTACTACACCAAAATTAAACATTTCAATAGAAAATCAACATAAAACCAACAACAACCAGCAAAACAATAAAAAAATACGAAACAATTCAAACATTAAGATTCAACAATCAAACTTCATACATATTTATCCAACTTAAACAATATGCAAACAAGTAAAAAAAAGTATGCAAAAAAGTATCAAAATAAATTCTTTCAAACACTCCAAAATTAACATAATCCAAAACTAAAATAACACCACCACCTAATACTCTATTTCATCTATTCATCATCCTCGTCCCCTCCACCATCATCATCAGAGCCAGGGGCGGATTACAAGGAAGCTTGATTAATGTATTTACATGAACCTTGAGTTTTTGGACGTCTGACTCAAGTGTCGTCCAACGTCACTCCTCCTCCATCCTTCTTTTCGTTCTTCCTCGTACTTCGTAGCAAGCTCTTACACTTTCTGTCGCATCTCCTCAAGCTGCTCACCTGGCACGGTGGCGGATCCCTATACCTTGCAATTCACACTGAAGGCGATGAAAGTTCTTCTCGGAGCAAGGGTCGTACGCCCTTCCTTTATACACGCCGCCAACTACATTCAGCCAGCAGGAGAGAGTTTCTTCCTCTGCTAACATGATTAGATTACTTGATCATCTATCAGCCAATTTTTTGGAGCTCTTCAATTGCTTGACCATATCGATTCTACATTAAAAGTAAAATTAATATAAAATAAATTATAAGTAAGATTTAAACTACTTTGAGTTTGAAAGTACAACAAAATGGACTTATCTAAATTTCGTGTATTTTTGGCTATGGTGCCTTTCTTGTTTCTTGTTTCAGTAGTTCATGGTTGGGGACTTGATGTCCATTACTTTATTTGCAAGATTTCTTAGTCAAGATTGAGCCTAATAGTAAAAGGAAAAAGATAATCTTAATATCCTAGACATGCTTCTAAGTTGAAATTCAATTCCAGAGCTCTAGTGGACCCTCACATATATGCTTTGAACTAGGATTGTTAAGTGGGCCGGGCCGGATCAACTCAGAATCGGCCCGTCGAGTTTATCCGAGTTGTGGGCCGGTTTAGATTCGGTCCCAATTAAACGGGCCGATCTGATTTCGGGCCCAACAGTAGTTTTATTAAAAACAACCCTGAATCAGTCCACTTAACCTAACCCGGTCTAACCCACCTAAACCCGATCAAAAGTGATCCAAAATCAGGTCAAAACCAAAAAAAAAAAATGAAATTTTTTTTCTCCAATATACACTATATATACCCACCTATATACATTTTAAATACGTTAAACAATATACACACACTATATATATAGTATATAGTACATTACAATTTTAAAAACATATACACATATACACAATTACACATGTAATCGCGTATGCGACGATACATTAGTTATATATATACTACTCTAAATAAAACATATGTTACAAGATATATACTACAATATAATGATATATATACTAATTTATAAAACATATACACGTGTATACGTTAAATATATACTACTTTATAGCCTGTAGAAGATATATACACATATATACATACCATTCAATATATATGTACTACTTTAAATAAAACATATACTACAATATATATATATATATACTACAATATATACACACACTAAATATATAGTTATATACTAATTTATAAAATATATACACATGTATACGTTAAACATATACTACTTTAGAGTCTATAGAAGATATATATATATATATATATACGTACCATTTAATATATATGTACTACTTTAAATAAAATATACTACAATATATATACTACAATATAATGATATATATACTAATTTATAAAATATATACACATCTATACGTTAAATATAAACTACTTTAGAGTCTATAGAAGATATATACACATATATCCGTACCATTCAATATATATGTACTACTTTAAATAAAATATACTACAATATATATACTACAATATAATGATATAT
>NW_025848295.1:0-1011 GCF_002878395.1 Capsicum annuum | reverse complement strand
TCTATATATACACATATATATACGTACCATTCAATATATATACTACTCTAGATAAAACATATACTACAAGATATATACTACAATATAATGATATATATACTAATGTATAAAACATATTCACGTGTATACGTTAAATATATACTACTTTACTTTAGAGTCTGCAGAAGATATTTACATATATATTCAATACATATGTACTACTTTAAATAAAACATATATTACAATATATATACTACAATACACACACACACACTATGTAGTTATATATTAATTTATAAAGTATATACACATGTATACGTTAAATATAAACTCTTTTGGAGTTTATATTCTATATATACACATATATACGTATCATTCAATATATTTACTACTTTAAAAAATATGCTACAAGATATATACTACAATATAATGATATATATACTAATTTAGAAAACATATACACATGTATACGTTAAATATATACTACTTTAGAGTCTATAGAAAATATATACACATTTATACGTACCATTCAATATATGTACTACTTTAAAATATATGCTACATATAATAAATTAATAATACTTGATAGTAAATTAATAATATATTAAAACTAGGTATTTAATTTATACTAGAAATTCAATTTAAATCATTAAATGGAAAAAATTACAAAGGTGTCACGACCCAAATGGCCATGAGTGGCACCCACACTAATCTTCCTGTGGGAGAACCATCTAAATCAAACCATTACCCAATCACTTAGTCAATATAAAAATGATATTTTCATAAAACTATCTTAGCAATAATAATCTAAAGTTAATCATCAGTAACGTGGAAACCAAACAATCTACTTACTGAAATTCCCAAGATCCGAAAGTCATCGTACCAGAACTACTAACAAAGATCATGTCTAAAGAGATATCCAAAAATAAAGTAAATAAAGAATGTTTCAGTGCCCGAAAGATGGACAAGAATAATTAAAATGATCCGTGGCAGCCTGGAGACGGAGTGCTCACCCTTGGATCAAGATCTGCT
>NW_025848294.1:6857-19322 GCF_002878395.1 Capsicum annuum | reverse complement strand
TCACCCTACATACATGGTAATCCACGGGCTATGTGGATCCCTCCCATAACTCAGCGGCCAGGCCCCCAATCTAAGTTTGCCGCAAGGATGGGGAAAATCATAAAAATGTATGCCCACTTGCCGAAATACCATACTATTCCACTTGCTGCATAGCACATAAATACCCATATTGGGAAAACATCATCTAAACTCAAGCCTTCGAAACAAGCTCCTTTTAAGCCCAATTTTTATACTTTAAACCATGATTCATACTTTTAGAACATTTGCTGTATTTATGTTAAGGGAAATCCATAATAGGTATTGTCATACCTAGTCTTGCAAGCCATTTCATATCATGTCATAAGTCATAACCCTTTTCATAAAAGAATTCATGTAGATGGCAAAACGCAAAGATTTAAATTGATCATGAGGAAATTCTTACTTCAAAACATATGCAGACATATACCAAAACACTTCTTGTGAAACATATTATCATATGATGGCCAATCTTTATTTTAAAACACATGTATTTCTTTCAATTAACAATTGAACGCATGTAAATAAGGAGATCTTCCCTCTCACTATGTAATAAACCATATCAACCACAATGATAATGAGGCAATTACTTTCAAAAACTAGTTCATTCTCTCTAAATAATCAACAATACAAATATACAATATCTTTTATATCAAGATAGTGAATTCGTTGTTCGTTCTCTCAATTAAAATTTTCAAAACTGAAAATGTCTAAACATATGGGGCTATAATTCAATTCCACAAAAAAAGAGTTCAATACAACATATATGCTTTTATTAAAACAATTTCATGACATGCTTTTCGAAACAATAGCAAAAACCATCTTTGCACATGATTATAAATCCTTCAACTCAATAAAGGCAATAAAAACTTATGCCCATGGAGTTTAGGATAGTCCCACATACCTTAATGACGAAGAAATTGTGAATAAAATTGACCCTTTAAGCTTGAATGTGCAGACCCTAAGTTGGTTTCTCTCCTCATTTGCCTTAGAAGATGAATTAGAGATTTGATTGAGTTAGAACATATTGGGATCCTTAATTTTATTTAAATATATTTAGGGGTGGTTATAGAACATAAAAAGACTTGTTTTCCCTTAAAATAACACAAAAATAGAGCACTTATATCGTAAAACATCAGGTGGCTGATGTCCAACCCATGGACTAACACCACGTGGATAGAGCCTAGACCATAGCCTAGCTTAATGTAACACCCCAAATCTGGTACTCAGAACACTACACATTGCTTATTACCCTGAAGAACCATAAGCTAATCCATGACTGATATCTGTAATGGAGCAGTAAATAATACATTGTAAAAATATAGACTATAAGCTATAAGGCCATAAGGTTCAAAGCTGAACTAATACTAACTATAATACAATGTTTATAATGGGGTATGACTGTACCCAAAACTGAGATAAACTATCTGAAATATGTTGTAGTCTGAAAGCCTCCAAATTGTCTGAAAATTGTGGAGTTAGTACGATATGTCCCCAACTAACTCCATACTATTTAAATAAATTAAAAACTAAAATAATAATGTAATCATCATGTCATCGGAGGATGAGGACTCACAGCCGACTCTGACTGCTAAACCGGGATGTTATTGATGCTCTGGCACTCGTGCTTCTAAACCTATGATATAAGACACCATAGCACAAATACGTTAGTACTTTGAATGTACTGGTATGCAAGTGAGGTTCGTTGAATGCCAAGGGTTTCATATGAATGAACAATACTAGACTAACTAACATGAACGTGAGAATTCATGCATTCATATGTAACTATATCTAACATCGTGATAGGACTGAATATTGAGTTCTGACTACTGAGTTTACTAATAACATGGATTGCTGACATATGAGTTGATGAATGCTGAGATACTGAATGATTGGGGGACTGATACTATGTTATTGATACATGTATAATAGTGTCTGACAGTTCTGATTATGAAAATTGGTCTAGTTGACTGTATCTGACAGTCCTGAAGCTGAATACTGATAACATGAGTTTTGATAACTGATATAACTGATAACATGAGTGACTGTATCTGACAGTCCTAAATCTGATGGAACTAGATGAGTTTCGTACTATATCTGAGTGACTGTATCTGATAGTCCTAAAATCTGTAGAACTATTTGAGTTCTATTACTGAGACTGAGACTGAGATTGAAAATTAAGACTATGGGAAGTAATCATCTAATCGACATGCCTCATACTAAGCTAACTGGAGTCCAACCTATAACCCTAGGTTGAAGGGTGTTAGTACCGTGCCACTAATAAAGACAACTGTTGTGGAGTCAGTCCTAATCTAGAGGGTGATACTTGGGATTAATTCTGTACATTTAAATGTTCTAATGGGTGATCCCTGAGTATATCAGTCTTATCTAACGGGTGACATCTCATACCTACACTGGCTGCGTAGTTCTGGAACTTAGGGATTTCTTCTAGGGATCTCAGTCCTATCTAGCGGGTGAGTCCCTATTCCTAGGCTTGCTCAGTATTAAATCATACTCATATCTGAAAGATACTAAAATGATTAACCAAACTAAAGTGATTGTCTTAACTGAGATGATACTAATGGTATTATTTAGTAGAGATAAACTGAGTTTACTGAGTTTTGTTAACTGACGGAATGTACTGAGTTCTGAGGACTGACTGAGAGTACTAAAGTTACTGAGATTATTGAGATTACTGAGTAGGACTGATCTGATGTATACTGAATTTACTACTATTTCCTGAGTCATGAGAATGACTAAATTCTACTGATCACGGCTTGACTGAGATTATCGTGAAAACCAGATATGGCTCTAGGTACACAGCTAAATTGTTGGTTATAAGTACCTCTACGACTCGATGGAAAGAAACTGACATTGCATGGATTACTTGAACACATGACCAACAACATAAATCATAATTCATATATTGAAGCACTTCATCAAACATGTGATATGCATAAACTTGTACATAAATGGGGATTTCATAATATCATGTTAGTTGGGCACTTTTCCTTCATGTAGGAACTTAATCAAATACATGGTAGGAATAATATCTGTAGACAACATTATACAACACTTAAACATCATGATTCAACATCTAATTTCATCATCCTAAGGTTTAATTATGGATTCACATGAATATACATCTATACAAATCAATTCCACATAACATTGATCACCCAACATGGATTTGAATTCAATTGATCATTCTCAGCATAAATAAAACAAACCCAACATGAAATTAATAAAGTGTAACGCCCCAATTTTCTAAACCAGAACGCTACATGGTGCTTTTGACCCTAAGGGACCACAAGCTAACCCATGACTGATATTTGTACCTGCATACTGCAATTCATGACATAATAATGCGTAAAACATGCACAATAGTCCATAAGGTTCAACTGAAATAATATAACATCCATATGGGAAAAAAATACCCAAAACAACTGAAGTCTAAATCTAAAATCTAAATCTGAATGTAAATCCGAAAGCCTCTAAGTACTGTTTGAAATAAGGAGTTGAAGGAACATGTCTCCAACTAACTCCGTAAAACTAAACTGAAGAAATAAATGAATAAATCAAATAATGTCGTCCTCGAATGAAGAGGACTCACTGCAACTCTGTATGCTGAATGCGACTGCTACTGATAATCTGGGACTCGTGCCTCTGAACCTATGGTGTAACATGAAAAGAAAGCACAATATCAAAAATACGTCAGTACAAATGGAGTGCTGAGTATACGAGTGAGGTAGGCTAATGCAAAGGGTTTACATGTAGGAATAATGCTAATTGACTGACTGATATGAACGTAAGAGTACAATCATACATACATAGTAACTGAGATTGTGAGTATGTGGTGGATAAATCTATATGGTAATACATGGATGGAACCGTAGTTCTGATAACATGGATAACTGTATCTGACAGCCCTAAATCTGGTTGAACTCTCTGAGTTCTGTGCTATAACTAAATTTGATTGTATCTAATAGTCCTAGTATACTGATATCTGAAGAACTGCCTAAGTTCTTTTACTGAGACTGATACTAAAACTATAGGAGGTAGTTCTTTAACCGACATGCCCCAGGTATACCATTACAGCTAAGCTGGGCTCCAATCTCTACCCCGACGAGAGGGGTGTCAATACCGCGCCACTGGTAAGGACAGTTGTGAGTGACCCTTATCTGACAGGTACTCAAAGTGAGAACGGTGGGACTCTTAACTGACAAGTTAAGCCACCTCATCAACCCTAATCTAACAGGCTAAGATGTCTCAACCTACACTGGTTACGTAGTTCTAGAACACAAGGATGACTGCTAAGAAACACACCCTAAACTGGTAGGTGAGTCCCCATCCTTGGGTTCACTCGGTGCTAACTTCTACTCCCATCTGAAGAAACTAAACATGATTCAACTGACTGTACATGGACAAATTAACTGACTTCCATTGACTGATGGAGTAGCGCTATTATCTGAGAGTTAACTGAGATCATGAGATTTCTGAGGTTTCCTGAGTTACATGACTGAGTGAGTTCTATAGATTATATCTTGACTTAGATTATCGTGAAAACATGACATGGCTCTAGGAACACAACAATAGAAGGAAATTGACACACAGGACATGACTTGATCACAAGATTTGAGTCCACAATTCATAATATCATAAGTAGGGGATATCATATTTCATATAGTTAGTCAACATCTTAAACATTGTAGGGAATGCATGGATATATTTTGTGTACATATTGTATATCTCCGTTATCTTGCATGCTTCATACCACCACAGTAGTAACACATGAAAAACATTGAATTCATATTTAAGTATATAGCTAACATGAACTTGTAATTTAGACATCCTAGAACCATACAAACATGAATTTCTAGTATCCTAAGCATTTTATCAAACACCTTGCATACATTCTTTAAGGCATAGGTGGGTTTCATACTTGCACCATATTAAACGACCTAAAGTTCATGGTTTTCAATTAACAAACATATATATTCCATGAAAACACCTTTAGACATCACATTGAAACTTAAACAACAATAGTCAACATGTACATACTCATATCACCATAAAAAGTTTACAAAATAATATTTAAAACATGGTTCTTGAGCTCTATGAACGAATTGGATCCATAGATGAACACTACGCATACCTTAGTGATTGAATCTTGATAGAGATCTAATGTTTCTGAAGGTTCTTGAAGAATTCATTAGTCTTTCCCTTGATTTTTCTTGACTAGGATTTAACACCTTTGGGAAAGAATATTCTTGTTCCTGAGGAGATGATCTTGAAAGGAAACCATAATCTTGTGGTTGAAAGTGTATGAGAGAGCTTTTTAAGATGTTTTAACTAAAGAGAATAGAAGATACTACGTTCCTTGAGGGTTATAAGTCGTGGGAAGTGAAGGGAAAAGACCAAAATACCCTTATGAAATAAATTCCCAGTTGCTGAAAATCATAGCTGACGATATTTTTTGACAAGGCGTCACAAATATGGTAAGCTACCACGAATGTCGTCACTTAGGAGCTGGAATTGATGGTTTCTGCCTAAGTCTGATGACATTCGTGGTAGGGTATCACAAATGTGGTAATCTAACATGAATGTTGTCACTTAGGATCTGGTTTCTGCCTAAGGCGGATGACCTTCATGGTAGGGCGCCACACATGTGGTAAGCCAGCACGAATGTCATCACACAGGAGTTGGTTTCTGGCTAAGGCTGACGACCTTCGTAGTAGGGCATCACAAATGTGTTAAGCTACCACGAATGTCATCACACAAGATCTGGTTTCTGCCTAGGGCTGACGACCTTCGTGGTAGGGCATCAAAAATATGGTAAGCTACCACGAATGTCGTCACACTATTTCTAGCCTGACATGTTGGAGTAAAATCGGAATAACTCTTTGCTCCGATATCGGATTTAGGAAAAATTGGTATCGTTGAAAATATAATTCAATTATATATCTTTTGATAGGTCATGAGCTTGAAAATTCCAAGTATAATGAGAGATATGCTCATTTAAAGTTGACTATACCAATATCCTTCTCAAGAATTCAACCGGTAAGGAATGTTTTGATTCATCTGATAGCTGGGAGTTATTTGAAGCCTTAATATACATCTAACCTAATCATAAAACTATAAAATAACCATGATGTACTATGCATGAGCTTGGTACATGGCTCTAATATTGGTTTGGATTTTTCAGGGTATTACATAAAGAAATCCATAAACTTGAACTCAGAAAAGAGATTCTTGGGCTTCATGGACGAAAGGAGTCCATGAATGAACACTATGCATACCTTGGTTCGTAAATACACAAAGATTGACGGAGGAAATTCTTAAACTTGAATCTTCTATGAAAACCCCTAATGTGTTCTTGAGAGGATTTTGAGAGAATAGAGTATATTTTTGTGTAATGAAGGCTCAAATCCATGTTTTTGAGCTTATATAGGGTAGGGAAATTGACCCTTTTAACCCTTGTACATATATTTTAATTCTTGTGAAAATTTTTTGATTTCCATCCTTGGCGCGATACGCCACTATCGCGCCAAGTCACTGGAACTGGACAATTGGGAATCTGCATGGTGGCGCAATGCGGAGCTATCGCGTTGCCACCTTGTTTGAGACATGGAAGTTTGGCACGACACGCTACTATTATGGACCAATACTGTAAATTGACAATTTCCATTTAAGCTGGCTCCGCAATGCAATGATGGCTCAGGTGATGCACTATCTCACTAAAAGGGCTCTAACTCTTCGCTCGGGTGCCGGATTTTGGCGAATTTGGTATCGATGGAAAGCTTATTGAATTTTCCACATGAAAAAAGTAAAAATATTGAAAACACCACATGTATAAAAATGGATTCATATTTGAAACAAGTCTTTGACATTCTTGGGATGAATTTAAGTTGGTAGAAGTAAAGGGTATTACACTTAAGGTGGGCGACGCTTAGGCCATCACCTAGCCTTGATAGTGTCTCATTCAAACACTCCTAAATTTTGAATTTGGACTCGGATTAACCAACGGTCGAAGGCATTTGAAAGAAGACTCAAATGGATTTAATTTGATATATGTAGGCCACATGAATCTATATATAATAGAAGAAACAATTATTGGAATTTGACCCATGTAAAATCGTCAACTAAAAATCAATCGATAGGAATGTGCTCAACTTAACATTTGAGATAGGAGATTCTCAAGGTGTATATTCATATGCAAGGATGTTTCCACGCTAAGGAAATATAAGTCACATTATTTCTAACTAGACATCATTTGATTCAAGTCCATATACATTTGAAAGACAGTTCAACTTTAGCCCGAAAGTCAGGGTGTTACATTATATCATACATAATAATTAAAATAATTGTTATATTTTTATCCCTTTGATATTTTTGTGTATTTTTTTTAAAAAAAAATCTTGGGAATATCTACACTCCTTTGCCTATAAGGTTATATCACGACCCAATTTCTTAGGTCATGATGGCGCCTACTATAACTAACTTGTAGGTAAGCCAAATACGTAGTCCGGGATGGCTAGTAACGGACTACCAAATAGAATAAGAAAAGAATGAGGAATAAATATAACAAACACTCAAATACATAAATAAATCTCAAAACCTTGTGGTATCAATACAAGAGCTTCTAATATAATAAGAGTACAAAAGTGGAATAGATGAAATTTACACTAATATAACTTATCTCCAAATGTAATATAGAGACTAGTCTATACATAAGAGGGAAGACAGTAATACTGTGAACGTTGAGAGCTCACTCTATATCTCTGAACCATGGCTGCTCGGCATGACGCACTCATCAACAGTGATAACTCATACTATTATCAACATGCTACAAAAGTGTAGATGATTGCAAACTAAGCTTCAAAGATAATGTAGATATATACAACATATAAATAGAATGGAAACTACACCCAAGAGTCCAGAAACTATATGACAAACCAATGAGATAATAAGGAAAAACTATCACGTTCATATCCAATAGACCAACATACTAAGGTTAAGCAAGTAATGAGGGTGCACTATCTTATTCCAACCATACTTAGAAGTCTCAACACAATACCGTATATATATGGCCAATATACGAATAAAGAGAAAATAAGAATATATAACAATATACAAGGCCAAGGAACAAATATACAATCTAAATAAACGAAGGAAGGGATATACGGTAAACCATAGCTACATATAAATATATATATATAACAATATATATATATATATAACTATATATATAGATTTAGATTGATAGATAAATAGATACAAGGTCATCTCAAAGCACAACCTAGATCATCATCTCTTCATTTTAAGGCCTTATGATAATCCTATTATGATTTAATACTACCATGCTCAGGGTTTCTAATCCACATGGATAGACATGAAATAATCATCCATAATAGTGAAATCGTAAGAAAAAAGACGCTAATAACTTACCTCAAATCTGGATATCGAATCAATAACCAATCTATCATAGACTAGCAATAATAATAATCATAACAATATCATTAATATCCTGAGTAATCGACTATTCTAGGAAACCAAATACCTAGCCGAGTCTATGTGTTTCCCCACTGCCCCAGGTTCAGAAGACTCAATCAGAACACAAAAACACAAGGCATATTCATCACCCATATCTATGCAACCATCCCATACCGGCCGATAGACATAGGCATATACTGGTGATAGGTGAGGTGCAAGCAAGAAAGAATACAAGATACACAATCAATATCACAACCTATCTCTGGACTATAACAAGGTATATATATCATTATCGCAATATCCTCCGGCCTTTTCGAGTATAACTATCATCATCACAGTATCCTGCGGCCTTGCCAAGTATTACTACCATCATAACGGTATCCTCTGGTCTTGCCGGGAATCAATATCATCATCTTAGTATCCTCCAACCATTCCAGGTATCACTATCATCATAATAGTGTCCTTCGTCTTTGTTGGATATCAATATAATCATAACAACATCCTCCATCATTTCCATGTACCAATATCATCATAACCATTAGTACATGTGTATAGATACATATAATAGGTGCACAAAATCAAGTAGTGGCTAAAAGAGTGTAAAGCAATAAGTCTCCTGCCCGAAAGGATCTTCGAGACTAAATTATTGTAAAGATATAAAAGGGTCCAAATATATCACGACTGGAGTAAATAATTGTGTAAATTCATGGATTAAAATCTGTCTCGATCAAATATTTAAAAAATATTTTTAACCTCTTTTATACTTATAAATATTCCATCTGGTAGGAAAGTATTATAGTAAAGAAATTCATGATTATAGTGAAAAGTGGGCTTTAACCCTTATTTAGTAACAACAGTGTTAAGGTCATATTTCACCTAGGATCATATCAATACCAATACAATAATCATGAATGTACCATATCTATACATGCCATCACCAGTATTTAGTAAATGAAATCATAAACAACATAAACATATATGAATCCATATTCTACAACCCCATCCTTTACAAGTATAAATACTTCCCAAATATCTAATCAATATCATAACATGACCCTCAACACAATAATGTCACGAATCGAACCAAGGCCTACGCCACGATAAACATCTCAAACCATGAAGGCTCGAGCACAATTTTTTTTATTTTTCCGATTTGATAAATCGTGTTAAAAGACTCTTCTGGAATACTCCAGTTTTGAAGGTTATTTTCGATATTAGCAATCTGAGTTTCTTTAGAAGATAAGTTGATAGTATTTTTAGTATGAACGTTGGAATTCATATGAGAAAATACTGTCTAGAGACTGACTGGGAAAGCAAATATTTTCACATAAGGAAACATAAAACCGTTATTATCTATGATATAACTTATAGTAAATTATAATAATACATCGAAGGCTTATGGGATCTAGTCAAGTCTTAATCGCTTTATAACAAACTTATCTAGGTGTTATCTTAGTGACGGGAGGTCAAACGCTTACCTTAGCTGAGACCACACTTTCAGGCTGACCAATGTCTAAGACCGGAGATTAATCAGTTCCTTCAAACACATTAGAGAAGATGAATACCCCATACTTATAGTAAATTCCATTAGAAGACATGATATATTACAATAATTTATTATAATTATAATCAAATATGAATAAAGGCATATGCAACTTAAATGAAAATAGATTTCCCATGCTCTAGACAGATTATGTACTTAGCTGCTCATGCTGAGTACACAATTTGCCAACATGGCTTTGATACCAAAATTAAGGATCTGGGAACAGCTTGGAAAGAGTAATAAAAGAGTAATAAATAAAAATATTAAAACAACTTACAAATTTATTCAAACTTCAAAACATTACAAGAGAGTTTACAAGAGATTAGGCAGGAGAGAATTTCTAGTCTGGGAAAATATCTGATACCTTCTCTTAGATTACAATTCATCTTATATAGAAAATAGAAGTAGAGATTATACATCTGGAGTATACACTTGTAGGGATATGATTTAGCCAGGGTTATGATTTAGCCTTTTCTTTTGAAAAGTAGATTCCCTTAGCTTTTCTTGAAAGTTGTCCTGAGTGATATGCTTTTTCTTTTGAAAAGCAGATGAAGGCTGTCGTCCTGAGTGGTATGCTTTTTCTTTTGAAAAGTAGATTCCTTTGGATTTTTGTAAAGCTGATTGATTGCCTTTAGAAAAGCATCTGGTCCTACGGATTCCTACTAGGAATAGTAGAATGCCTCTTCAAAAAATAATTCCGGTTCTTTGAACCTCTATCTTTTGAAGGGGTCGTTTCTTTATTCTTAATAGGGGTCCATATAGGCCCTAGCTATCCCTTTGGGGTTTAGCATATCTCCATTGTTATCGCTGCTTCCTGTGGAGGAAGCTTCTTCCAGAAGCTGTAGTACTTCTTCTTCGTTGGTTTCTTGGATTTCCATATCTTGCAAAGCTTTTTTTAATTTTTCTTTGAGTGCCTTTTTACTCTGTAAGATATTGGTTGAAGATGCTGTTGTTTTTACTTTATCAGGAGTTTTTGGAGCTGTTGGCTTGGGGGTCCAACCTTTAACTTTTATTTCTTTAGATAAATATTTAATTCTGTCTTGTTCTCCTTTAGCAAAATTCCAGGAGATGATATAAGAAATTCATTTCTTAATGAAGAACTTGCATATTTGAATATGCTCTGGAAGGGTTACACATCCTTCTTTTGAATAAAACTCTGTAAAGCGGTTAAGGAATTGTTGAGGGAGGATTTTTTTAACTCCTCCGAAGTATACCCACCATTCGTAAAACCATCTTGGTATAATAGCTTCTACCATAGCAGGGCAGTATTTAACAAACCAAGTGTGTCCTGGTCTAACATAGAGAAAATTGAACCAAGCAGACTTGTAGTCGTACCAATTGTAAGTTTGGAGCCTATGTGGCATAGATAAGGCAATAGGGGCATGCAGGCGATCTGCAAACCAGTTAAACGAGGTTAATGCCCTCTTAATGGTAAACCTAGAATAATCGATATATTCGGGATTCCTTTCATTCATTGTATGCTCAACCTCGATAGAATCTGTATCTACCAAGATAGCTTCATAATATCTCCTGGTTTTAAGTGGACTCTCTGTATCCACAAAATTTTTGTCGTTGTAGACTGGTTTAATAAGCTGTTCCAGAGGATAGCCCTCATATTCCTTATCCAAAGCAATAATGGGCATTACCTGAGTGGTAATGAATTTGAATTCTTCTTTGATAGGAGGGGTAGGTGTTGCCTTGGCTATTGCAGGATTTACAGCCTATGCAAAGGTTTCTGGAGACTTTATGGCATAGCTTTGCTTTGACTGTACCGATGAGCTCGAAGATGATCCTTTATCAAAGGGTTTGTTGGTTTTAAGATCTACCAATTTGGTTGGTATTGGTGGAGGAAGCTTGGGAAATTCTGCCAAAGCTGCATACTTGTTGTGGAACGGTGAATGTATCTCCGATTTTAGTTCAGGCCTCTGGGGGACTGATGGCCTCAAGGGGTTTAATGATGCTGGTGGCAAATCAAATGGTCTAGCCATTTTGGTTTGATCGGATTGGTTGTTGTTGACTGAGATTTTTCCCAGTGTTGTGGGTCTCATTGTGGCCCTGTAAAAATTCTCTTGTTAGGAAATCGGGAAGGGAATTATTTTCTCCTTTAATAAATTCTATTTGAAAATCAAAGCTAGATAGGAGAGCTTGCCATCAAGCAAATATCTGTTTTGAAACTAGATTCTTTACATCCTTCTGTAAAATCTCTTTGGCCAATTTACAATCAACACGTAGTAAAAATTCTTTATTGACAAGATCATCTTGAAATATTGTGATACATAGCACTATAGATAAAATTTCTTTTTTAACAGTGCTGTAATTCTTTTGTGCAGGGTTCCATATTTTGGATGTAAACCTGACTAATTGTTCAGGAGAACTATCATCAACCTTTTGTTTTAAGATACCCCCATACCCTA